>NW_021275144.1:0-10497 GCF_002162155.2 Triticum dicoccoides | reverse complement strand
GCCATCCTCGCCTCCGGCCGCCGTGGGTACTCGCCGTCGATTCGGGAGCTACCGGGCATCCCCGACCTCGTCCTCGCGCTCGCTGGTCTCGCTGTGAGCCCCTCTCCGTTTCCCCTCTCTTCTCCCCCTCGTTCCCTCACCGTAGCCCTCCTCCCCACCACGGCCGAAGCCTCTCGCCGCCGTCCATGTCGCCGTCGCCGTCTCGGTCCGCCTCCGCCCAAACCGAGCCTTCCATCGTGCTCCCGGTGCCACGAGGGTGCCGCCGAGCCCCTCAGGTGGCCTCCCAGTGCCCCGCAGCCCGATCCCGCTCGCGCCCGAACTCCAGCCGCCGCCCAAGTGGTCGCCGCCGCCGATCTAAGCCATCTCCGGTGAAACGGAGGGCACCAGTGGGTGCGCGCGAGCCCCAGCTTCCCGCGCGTGCCTTCCGCTGCTCGATTGGGCGCCGGAGTGGAAATCCCGCGCCCTCCGCCGCGTTTGCTGCCGCCGGCGGCTAAACGCCGGCGTGTTAGCCCCGGTTGACCAGGGGGTTTGACCTCCCCTGGCTCAATGACAAGTGGGGCCCGTCCCTGCTAATTTGGGTTAGGATTAGTTTAAACTTAATCAACCTCTGTTAATTAACCCTGACACGGACCAGTGGGCCCCAGCGCCACTAACTCTTAATTAGGATTAAACTAACCTCTGTTAAACCCCCCTGTCACTGACGTGTGGACCCCACACGTCAGGTTTGACCCCAGCCAGCCGCAGTTGACCCCTGACGTCGTGCTGACGTCATGCTGGCGCAATATATATATTTCTGGATTTAAATTAAATCAGGAAATTCCAGAATATAATTTAAACTTCAAAAATTCATAACTTTTATTCTGTAACTCCAAATCAGACAAATTATATATGAAAAATGATCAGAAAAATCCAATCTATCCATCTGTACTATTTTCATGCATGACTAAGCAAGTTAACTTGATGTTTAATGCAGAACAAGGAAAAGCACTCTAAAAGGCCATGTTTGAATTTGAAATGTGAATCTTTGATTCAAATTGGTTCAAACCCTTCTGGTCTTAGTTGCATTAGCCCAACACACTCATATTGCCATGTTTCATGCATGCATCATATTGTTGCACATTGTTTGGTGATGGTTGTGTATCGGTGTTCTTTGCGGCAGGATCTGCCTCCGAGGAGTACCGTGATTACCCTAACGAAGAACCGTATCAGTGCATCGAACCATCAGGCAAGCAACCAACCATTTGATCATATCTATACAATCCCATGTTCTCGCTCCTGCTCTCTTTTACTGCATTAAGACAACGCGTTTCAAAACTGCTGTGTGCTACGGTAGTTGAACCCATTTCCTCTGCATGACCTGTCATTGCCACAGTAACTAGATGAAACCCACTAGCATGTGTAGGAGTTGATTGAGCCATATGTATGTGTTGTTCCTACCTTGCTATGCGTGCTATGCTTAGAGTCGTGTCAGGTCTGGTTCATCTGGGTCATGGGCTAGAGTGAAATGATTATGTCGGTAATGAGAGTGGTGTGGTGAACACGATTTGGTAAAGGTATCGATGAGAGGCCATGTAGGAGTACATGGTGGGTTGTTTCATTGAAGCCGACCTTAAGCACCGAGATCTGTATGTGTGATTTAAGAATCAGCTACTACCATGCATTGGGCCCGAAACCAATGGACCCTCTCGGCTTCTTATTCACCCTAGTTCTCCGTCCAGGAGTTGCAAGTAGTTTCTGGTGTTTGTAGCCTACTGGAGGCTGTGGACAGCGCTGACCGTAGGGGTGGGCTGTGATGCGGTAGGTACGTGGCACGGTGTACCGAATACCCGTTAGGTATCTCGGGAACCCTGTTCACATCGTTCGGGGCCGTATGGGAAACCTCGGCCGGACTCCATGCGGATGGAACCTGGATAGGCGATAAACCTGGACCGGAGACTTAGGTGACTAGGTAGGTCGTGGCCGACACCCACGTTGGGCTTCCGCTTGAAGGTTGCCGAGTACATGTCGTGTAAACGACGGTAAGTGGTGAGAGCGTGTATGAAGAAGTACACCCCTGCAGGGTTATCATGATCTATTCGAATAGCCGCGTCCGCGGTAAAGGACTACTTGGTTGCCTATACAGTTCATAGACAAGTAAATGGAAACTACTAAAAGCCTCAAGATAAGTGTGAGTGCCGAGGATGGCTCTTCCATAGTAAGACGGAGGTGGATCCTCGGTAGTGTATTGAATTGGTGAGTAGTGGACTCGTGTACGCAAAACCATTTCAAGTTGGAGTCTCGTAGATTAGCCTAGCCAAGAGTCTAAGCTGGCTTGCTGCAATAACTCCACCAACCCTTCTTGATAATATGCATGTATGTAGGATCTGATGTAAGTCTTGCTGAGTACCTTTGTACTCATGTTGCTATAATTTACATTTTACAGAAGACGATGCAACCCCTTCTGATGGGTTCTATGTAGACGTTGACATCAACGAGTAGGCTAAAGGCCCAGGTGGTGATCCTGAGCTTATGAAGGACCACGTAGTATAGCTAGGCTTTCCAAGCCTCTTTTGTTTTACTAGTTGTCTGTACTCAGACAAGTTACTTCCGCTGCTGGTTTGTATCACTGTATGACTTGAATGTTGGGTCGTGAGACCCGTACCTTTGTGTATGATATGTATGGCTCCCGGAGCCTTAAATAAAGTACTTGTGTCGTAGAGTCATGTTGTGATGCTTCGTTGTATTTGCACATATCGAGCATATTGTGTGTATGTTTGAAATGCTTGGTATGTGTGGGATCTGACTACCTAGTTGTTTATCTTTAGTAGGCTCTCTTACCGGGAAATGTCTCCTAGTCTTACCGCTGAGCCATGGTAGCTTGCTACTGCTCTGGAACACTTAAGCTGGCCGGCATGTGTCCTTCTTCGTTCTTGTGTCTGTCCCTTCGGGGAAATGTCACGCATTGAGTACCGGAGTCCTGTTAGCCCGCTACAGCCCGGTTTACCGGAGTCCTGCTAGCCCAGTGCTACAGCCCGGACCCACTTGCTGATGACCGACACGTTCGAAGCTGGGTCATGGATGCCTGTCCCTGTAAGTCTGTGCCACTTTGGGTTTACGACTAGTCGTGTCAGCCCGGGCTCCTTATCATATGGATGCTAGCGACACTATCATATACGTGAGCCAAAAGGCGCAAACGGTCCCGGGCAAAGGTAAGGCGACACCCGTGGGGATACCGTGCGTGAGGCCGCAAAGTGATATGAGGTGTTACCGGCTAGATCGATGTGACATCGAGTCGGGGTCCTGACAGCGTTGGCATCAGAGCCGGACTGCCTGTAGGTTCTCCAAGCCAAACTGGTCGATGTTGAGTCTAGAAATTCTTTAGTTATATGTAGGGGAATTGTTTGTGGGTTGGAACGTAAGGCTCTTTTTACTCCTTTATCTAATGACATTCTGATCTGAGTCAGTCTATTCTTCCACCGGGGGTTAAGGAATTAGGATCTATTTTCTCTATCAGGATCACGTGTTACTAATCAGTAGTGCCTTATAGGTTTGATGGATAAAAGCCTAGTTCAGTTCTTCTACCACGTTATGTTGTTAGGATGGCCTCAGAACTTTGATATGATGATGTTGAGTGTGTATGAAATCCTTTGTCAAATGTCTCAAAATCATTCTTGAGCATTTACAGCTGTTATGCTGCCGAAATTTTGCTAGAAATTCTAATGCCTTTGCATTATGATTGTGCTTTCAGATGGCCACTCGCGACCTCAATCAAGTGGTTCGCCTGACTCGATGCCTAGATGTACCCGGTCATACCGCCATGTTGGTCAGGGTAATGACTGAGGCTGGATACCGCTGGTATCCTGAGTACACGGTCGAAGAGCAATTTCGGGACTTCAATCAAAGCCAGTATCTCTGCACTGTCAGGATATTTCCATCTTATCCTGGGTCCACCAAGCCCCTTCACTGCTCCTATGGACTCGGGGTTACTAATGAGATGGTTGTGCAGGACGCCGCCTACTCTATGATGACCATCATGCGAGTCAGATCTGGACTATTTCGGGACTCTGATTTCCGGTATATGCCAGGATCACTTCCGGGAGCACAAGGGTATCTCCAGGCTATCTATGCTGACCCCACCCAGGAGGATTCACGGACTCGCACCACTGCTGAGATGCTCGAGGATAAGGACCGTGAAAATCGGGCCTTGAGGTTAGAGCTCTTCAATACCCGTGCTGACCACTGGGCCACTTTGACTCGGCACTAAAGCACTAAAGCACCGGATCCCATCAGAACTCCGAAGTTAAGTGTGCTTGGGCGAGAGTAGTACTAGGATGGGTGACCTCTTGGGAAGTCCTCGTGTTGCATTCCCTTTTTAATTTTTTTCGCGCCGCTTGCAAAACAAAACGCACGTGTAAGTAATATATTTACCGTGTTTTATTATTTTGCACGAGTGCGGTAAGTCATAGCTGGGTGCTCACGATTCACGGGTCCAGCGTCGGTGTTGTGGCGCGGCAAGCGTGCACTGGTGCGGTTGAGAGGGAGGGGTGGAAACCGCGTTAAACTCGTCTCCGTAGTTGAGAGCGAGCGGCCAAAGCAATGTACAATCGTCTTTGTAGTGGAGCTGGGAGGGGCAAGGATAAGGGACGAAGACCGGGGTAACATGTCGGATGCGATCATACCAGCACTAAAGCACCGGATCCCATCAGAACTCCGAAGTTAAGCGTGCTTGGGCGAGAGTAGTACTAGGATGGGTGACCTCCTGGGAAGTCCTCGTGTTGCATTCCCTTTTTAATTTTTTTTCGCGCCGCTTGCAAAACAAAACGCACGTGTAAGTAATATATTTACCGTGTTTTATTATTTTGCACGAGTGCGGTAAGTCATAGCTGGGTGCTCACGATTCACGGGTCCAGCATCGGCGTTGTGGCGCGGCAAGCGTGCACTGGTGCGGTTGAGAGGGAGGTGTGGAAACCGCGTTAAACTCGTCTCCGTAGTTGAGAGGGAGCGGCCAAAGCAATGTACAATCGTCTTTGTAGTGGAGCTGGGAGGGGCAAGGATAAGGGACGAAGACCGGGGTAACATGTTGGATGCGATCATACCAGCACTAAAGCACCGGATCCCAACAGAACTCCGAAGTTAAGCGTGCTTGGGCGAGAGTAGTACTAGGATGGGTGACCTCCTGGGAAGTCCTCGTGTTGCATTCCCTTTTTAATTTTTTTCGCGCCGCTTGCAAAACAAAACGCCCGTGTAAGTAATATATTTACCGTGTTTTATTATTTTGCACGAGTGCGGTAAGTCATAGCTGGGTGCTCACGATTCACGGGTCCAGCGTCGGCGTTGTGGCGCGGCAAGCGTGCACTGGTGCGGTTGAGAGGGAGGGGTGGAAACCGCATTAAACTCGTCTCCGTAGTTGAGAGGGAGCGGCCAAAGCAATGTACAATCGTCTTTGTAGTGGAGCTGGGAGGGGCAAGGATAAGGGACGAAGACCGGGGTAACATGTCGGATGTGATCATACCAGCACTAAAGCACCGGATCCCATTAAAACTTCGAAGTTAAGCGTGCTTGGGCGAGAGTAGTACTAGGATGGGTGACCTCCTGGGAAGTCCTCGTCTTGCATTCCCTTTTTAATTTTTTTCGCGCCGCTTGCAAAACAAAACGCACGTGTAAGTAATATATTTACCGTGTTTTATTATTTTGCACGAGTGCGGTAAGCAATAGCTGGGTGCTCACGATTCACGGGTCCAGCGTCGGCGTTGTGGCGCGGCAAGCGTGCACTGGTGCGATTGAGAGGGAGGGGTGGAAACCGCGTTAAACTCGTCTCCGTAGTTGAGAGGGAGCGGCCAAAGCAATGTACAATCGTCTTTGTAGTGGAGCTGGGAGGGGCAAGGATAAGGGACGAAGACCGGGGTAACATGTCGGATGCGATCATACCAGCACTAAAGCACCGGATCCCATCAGAACTCCAAAGTTAAGCGTGCTTGGGCGAGAGTAGTACTAGGATGGGTGACCTCCTGAGAAGTCCTCGTGTTGCATTCCCTTTTTAATTTTTTTCGCGCCGCTTGCAAAACAAAACGCACGTGTAAGTAATATATTTACCGTGTTTTATTATTTTGCACGAGTGCGGTAAGTCATAGCTGGGTGCTCACGATTCACGGGTCCAGCGTCAGCGTTGTGGCGCGGCAAGCGTGCACTGGTGCGGTTGAGAGGGAGGGGTGGAAATCGCGTTAAACTCGTCTCCGTAGTTGAGAGGGAGCGGCCAAAGCAATGTACAATCGTCTTTGTAGTGGAGCTGGGAGGGGCAAGGATAAGGGACGAAGACCGGGGTAACATGTCGGATGCGATCATACCAGCACTAAAGCACCGGATCCCATCAGAACTGCGAAGTTAAGCGTGCTTGGGCGAGAGTAGTACTAGGATGGGTGACCTCCTGGGAAGTCCTCGTGTTGCATTCCCTTTTTAATTTTTTTCGCACCGCTTGCAAAACAAAACGCACGTGTAAGTAATATATTTACCGTGTTTTATTATTTTGCACGAGTGCGGTAAGTCATAGCTGGGTGCTCACAATTCACGGGTCCAGCATCGGCGTTGTGGCGCGGCAAGCGTGCACTGGTGCGGTTGAGAGGGAGGGGTGGAAACCGCGTTAAACTCGTCTCCGTAGTTGAGAGGGAGCGGCCAAAGCAATGTACAATCGTCTTTTTAGTGGAGCTGGGAGGGGCAAGGATAAGGGACGAAGACCGGGGTAACATGTTGGATGCGATCATACCAGCACTAAAGCACCGGATCCCAACAGAACTCCGAAGTTAAGCGTGCTTGGGCGAGAGTAGTACTAGGATGGGTGACCTCCTGGGAAGTCCTCGTGTTGCATTCCCTTTTTAATTTTTTTCGCGCCGCTTGCAAAACAAAACGCCCGTGTAAGTAATATATTTACCATGTTTTATTATTTTGCACGAGTGCGGTAAGTCATAGCTGGGTGCTCACGATTCACGGGTCCAGCGTCGGCGTTGTGGCGCGGCAAGCGTGCACTGGTGCGGTTGAGAGGGAGGGGTGGAAACCGCATTAAACTCGTCTCCGTAGTTGAGAGGGAGCGGCCAAAGCAATGTACAATCGTCTTTGTAGTGGAGCTGGGAGGGGCAAGGATAAGGGACGAAGACCGGGGTAACATGTTGGATGTGATCATACCAGCACTAAAGCACCGGATCCCATCAGAACTTCGAAGTTAAGCGTGCTTCGGCGAGAGTAGTACTAGGATGGGTGACCTCCTGGGAAGTCCTCGTCTTGCATTCCCTTTTTAATTTTTTTCGCGCCGCTTGCAAAACAAAACGCACGTGTAAGTAATATATTTACCGTGTTTTATTATTTTACACGAGTGCGGTAAGCAATAGCTGGGTGCTCACGATTCACGGGTCCAGCGTCGGCGTTGTGGCGCGGCAAGCGTGCACTGGTGCGGTTGAGAGGGAGGGGTGGAAACCGCGTTAAACTCGTCTCCGTAGTTGAGAGGGAGCGGCCAAAGCAATGTACAATCGTCTTTGTAGTGTTGCTGGGAGGGGCAAGGATAAGGGACGAAGACCGGGGTAACATGTCGGATGTGATCATACCAGCACTAAAGCATCGGATCCCATCAGAACTCCAAAGTTAAGCGTGCTTGGGCGAGAGTAGTACTAGGATGGGTGACCTCCTGGGAAGTCCTCGTGTTGCATTCCCTTTTTAATTTTTTTCGCGCCGCTTGCAAAACAAAACGCACGTGTAAGTAATATATTTACCGTGTTTTATTATTTTGCACGAGTGCGGTAAGTCATAGCTGGGTGCTCACGATTCACGGGTCCAGCGTCAGCGTTGTGGCGCGGCAAGCGTGCACTGGTGCGGTTGAGAGGGAGGGGTGGAAATCGCGTTAAACTCGTCTCCGTAGTTGAGAGGGAGCGGCCAAAGCAACGTACAATCGTCTTTGTAGTGGAGCTGGGAGGGGCAAGGATAAGGGACGAAGACCGGGGTAACATGTCGGATGCGATCATACCAGCACTAAAGCACCGGATCCCATCAGAACTCCGAAGTTAAGCGTGCTTGGGCGAGAGTAGTACTAGGATGGGTGACCTGGTGCGGTTGAGAGGGAGGGGTGGAAATCGCGTTAAACTCGTCTCCGTAGTTGAGAGGGAGCGGCCAAAGCAACGTACAATCGTCTTTGTAGTGGAGCTGGGAGGGGCAAGGATAAGGGACGAAGACCGGGGTAACATGTCGGATGTGATCATACCAGCACTAAAGCACCGGATCCCATCAGAACTCCGAAGTTAAGCGTGCTTGGGCGAGAGTAGTACTAGGATGGGTGACCTCCTGGGAAGTCCTCGTGTTGCATTCCCTTTTTAATTTTTTTCGCGCCGCTTGCAAAACAAAACGCACGTGTAAGTAATATATTTACCATGTTTTATTATTTTGCACGAGTGCGGTAAGTCATAGCTGGGTGCTCACGATTCACGGGTCCAGCGTCGGTGTTGTGGCGCGGCAAGCGTGCACTGGTGCGGTTGAGAGGGAGGGGTGGAAACCGCGTTAAACTCGTCTCCGTAGTTGAGAGGGAGCGGCCAAAGCAATGTACAATCGTCTTTGTAGTGGAGCTGGGAGGGGCAAGGATAAGGGACGAAGACCGGGGTAACATGTTGGATGCGATCATACCAGCACTAAAGCACCGGATCCCAACAGAACTCCGAAGTTAAGCGTGCTTGGGCGAGAGTAGTACTAGGATGGGTGACCTCCTGGGAAGTCCTCGTGTTGCATTCCCTTTTTAATTTTTTTCGCGCCGCTTGCAAAACAAAACGCCCGTGTAAGTAATATATTTACCGTGTTTTATTATTTTGCACGAGTGCGGTAAGTCATAGCTGGGTGCTCACGATTCACGGGTCCAGCGTCGGCGTTGTGGCGCGGCAAGCGTGCACTGGTGCGGTTGAGAGGGAGGGGTGGAAACCGCATTAAACTCGTCTCCGTAGTTGAGAGGGAGCGGCCAAAGCAATGTACAATCGTCTTTGTAGTGGAGCTGGGAGGGGCAAGGATAAGGGACGAAGACCGGGGTAACATGTCGGATGTGATCATACCAGCACTAAAGCACCGGATCCCATCAGAACTTCGAAGTTAAGCGTGCTTGGGCGAGAGTAGTACTAGGATGGGTGACCTCCTGGGAAGTCCTCGTCTTGCATTCCCTTTTTAATTTTTTTTGCGCCGCTTGCAAAACAAAACGCACGTGTAAGTAATATATTTACCGTGTTTTATTATTTTGCACGAGTGCGGTAAGCAATAGCTGGGTGCTCACGATTCACGGGTCCAGCGTCGGCGTTGTGGCGCGGCAAGCGTGCACTGGTGCGGTTGAGAGGGAGGGGTGGAAACCGCGTTAAACTCGTCTCCGTAGTTGAGAGGGAGCGGCCAAAGCAATGTACAATCGTCTTTGTAGTGGAGCTGGGAGGGCAAGGATAAGGGACGAAGACCGGGGTGACATGTCGGATGCGATCATACCAGCACTAAAGCACCGGATCCCATCAGAACTCCAAAGTTAAGCGTGCTTGGGCGAGAGTAGTACTAGGACGGGTGACCTCCTGGGAAGTCCTCGTCTTGCATTCCCTTTTTAATTTTTTTCGCGCCGCTTGCAAAACAAAACGCACGTGTAAGTAATATATTTACCGTGTTTTATTATTTTGCACGAGTGCGGTAAGTCATAGCTGGGTGCTCACGATTCACGGGTCCAGCGTCAGCGTTGTGGCGCGGCAAGCGTGCACTGGTGCGGTTGAGAGGGAGGGGTGGAAATCGCGTTAAACTCGTCTCCGTAGTTGAGAGGGAGCGGCCAAAGCAATGTACAATCGTCTTTGTAGTGGAGCTGGGAGGGGCAAGGATAAGGGACGAAGACCGGGGTAACATGTCGGATGCGATCATACTAGCACTAAAGCACCGGATCCCATCAGAACTCCGAAGTTAAGCGTGCTTGGGCGAGAGTAGTACTAGGATCGGTGACCTCCTGGGAAGTCCTCGTGTTGCATTCCCTTTTTAATTTTTTTCGCGCCGCTTGCAAAACAAAACGCACGTGTAAGTAATATATTTACCGTGTTTTATTATTTTGCACGAGTGCGGTAAGTCATAGCTGGGTGCTCACGATTCACGGGTCCAGCGTCGGCGTTGTGGCGCGGCAAGCGTGCACTGGTGCGGTTGAGAGGGAGGGGTGGAAACCGCGTTAAACTCGTCTCCGTAGTTGAGAGGGAGCGGCCAAAGCAATGTACAATCGTCTTTGTAGTGGAGCTGGGAGGGGCAAGGATAAGGGACGAAGACCGGGGTAACATGTCGGATGCAATCATACCAGCACTAAAGCACCGGATCCCATCAGAACTCCGAAGTTAAGCGTGCTTGGGCGAGAGTAGTACTAGGATGGGTGACCTCCTGGGAAGTCCTCGTGTTGCATTCCCTTTTTAATTTTTTTCGCGCCGCTTGCAAAACAAAACGCACGTGTAAGTAATATATTTACCGTGTTTTATTATTTTGCACGAGTGCGGTAAG
>NW_021275143.1:0-1383 GCF_002162155.2 Triticum dicoccoides | reverse complement strand
GTATGATCGCATCCGACATGTTACCCCGGTCTTCGTCCCTTATCCTTGCCCCTCCCAGCTCCACTACAAAGACGATTGTACATTGCTTTGGCCGCTCCCTCTCAACTACGGAGACGAGTTTAACGCGATTTCCACCCCTCCCTCTCAACCGCACCAGTGCACGCTTGCCGCGCCACAACGCTGACGCTGGACCCGTGAATCGTGAGCACCCAGCTATGACTTACCGCACTCGTGCAAAATAATAAAACACGGTAAATATATTACTTACACGTGCGTTTTGTTTTGCAAGCGGCGCGAAAAAAATTAAAAAGGGAATGCAACACGAGGACTTCTCAGGAGGTCACCCATCCTAGTACTACTCTCGCCCAAGCACGCTTAACTTTGGAGTTCTGATGGGATCCGGTGCTTTAGTGCTGGTATGATCGCATCCGACATGTTACCCCGGTCTTCGTCCCTTATCCTTGCCCCTCCCAGCTCCACTACAAAGACGATTGTACATTGCTTTGGCCGCTCCCTCTCAACTACGGAGACGAGTTTAACGCGGTTTCCACCCCTCCCTCTCAATCGCACCAGTGCACGCTTGCCGCGCCACAACGCCGACGCTGGACCCGTGAATCGTGAGCACCCAGCTATTGCTTACCGCACTCGTGCAAAATAATAAAACACGGTAAATATATTACTTACACGTGCGTTTTGTTTTGCAAGCGGCGCGAAAAAAATTAAAAAGGGAATGCAAGACGAGGACTTCCCAGGAGGTCACCCATCCTAGTACTACTCTCGCCCAAGCACGCTTAACTTCGAAGTTTTAATGGGATCCGGTGCTTTAGTGCTGGTATGATCACATCCGACATGTTACCCCGGTCTTCGTCCCTTATCCTTGCCCCTCCCAGCTCCACTACAAAGACGATTGTACATTGCTTTGGCCGCTCCCTCTCAACTACGGAGACGAGTTTAATGCGGTTTCCACCCCTCCCTCTCAACCGCACCAGTGCACGCTTGCCGCGCCACAACGCCGACGCTGGACCCGTGAATCGTGAGCACCCAGCTATGACTTACCGCACTCGTGCAAAATAATAAAACACGGTAAATATATTACTTACACGGGCGTTTTGTTTTGCAAGCGGCGCGAAAAAAATTAAAAAGGGAATGCAACACGAGGACTTCCCAGGAGGTCACCCATCCTAGTACTACTCTCGCCCAAGCACGCTTAACTTCGGAGTTCTGTTGGGATCCGGTGCTTTAGTGCTGGTATGATCGCATCCAACATGTTACCCCGGTCTTCGTCCCTTATCCTTGCCCCTCCCAGCTCCACTACAAAGACGATTGTACATTGCTTTGGCCGCTCCCTCTCAACTACGGAGACGAGTTTAACGCGGTTTCCAC
>NW_021275142.1:0-1522 GCF_002162155.2 Triticum dicoccoides | reverse complement strand
GAACCAGCATGTAGTTTTGGTGCATCGGCTGGAGTGTTTTCTGTGGCGACGCTGGCGTCCGCCTCATTTGTTGCACCCGACAAGACAAAAAGCTTCTACCGGCGAGCTTTTTTGCTACCACAACGACTGACGGAAGTAGTGACCAGGAGATGGATTTGCAGCAAACGATATGTTTTTCCTCACAAAACCAAAAGCTGATGGTAGCAAATGTGGGCGTTGGTTCCAGCAAAAACAAAAAGCGATGGTAGCATTTCGGTTGCAGCAAAAGAAATGCATCGCCGCCATCGGCCAACACCGCAGTGCATGCATGTAGCAAAAAAAGTCACTGGTGGTAGCAAAAACAGGCTACGATTGTAGCAAAAATGTCGATGTTCCAGCAGGACGAACTCTGGTGGTAGCATTTTTGGGGGTGGTTCCAGCAAAACTCCCTGCCGGTTCCAGCAAACTTGGTCGCCGGTTGCAACTTCCTGTGAGCCCCTGTCGCAGCTCCAGTTGTGGCTTGCTCCGTCCCATGATGCGGCCGCTGCTCTCCGGTGGCGCGCCAACGTCTTCTGGTTGAAGCTTTTGTCGTCGTTGATTGTAGCTTTTAGGTCGCCGATTGCAGCATCGATGGAGGAGCAAAAACTTTTGGGTTTTGTTTGGGAGAGGAGATGCTTGCAACGGCAGATAGGTGGCGCTCATGAAAGCAGCAGGGGGTCGCGCCGCTGACGCCGGCGAGCTCGTACTGCGGGAGATGGGATGAGATCAGACAGAAAGTGGAAGGAAGAAGGAGAGAAAAAGAAAAAAAATAAAGAAAGAAAACGTTTGGGTCCACCAAGCATGCGTTGCCAGCCTGTCTCGCGCGTGAAAAAAGGAAGTCAGCGGGAGCGAACCGGTGGAGCGCTTCGGCCGGCGCTCCGGCCCAAAACGTTTACCTAATTTTTGTGATAGTGCTAACTACCACTCAACTACTTAATTTCGTGTAACAATATTGTGAACTCTCAATTATTCATTTGACCTCGATGCACATCAAACTCAAATGCATGCTCCTCTAGGAGCAGTTGCATGCATGTGGGCCGCATGCAACTCTATCAACTTCCTCCGCGGGTCCTTACTCATGCGTCAAATATAACGACCGGCGCCAATAATTATCTACTACCACTATAAAAGAAAGAGAGAGGCAGATCCAAACAATTATATCCGTACATGTATAATATCTGACGGTCTGTAATCCTCCCGTATTTAACACAGCAAGCCACGCAATTAGCCACTTGATCGAGCCCACCCGTTCGAAAAAAATAACCCACGGCCGCGCATGCACGCATGCCCCGCACAGGACGTTTACCACGCCCCGCACCTCCGCCCAACGAACAAAGTACGACCTGGGCCTCCGCCGCTCCATGCCCCATCCTCCTCCGCCGCCGTCGCCTCCCCGCCCATGCTCGCCACCGTTCCACGCCCCAATCCTCCTCCTCCTCCTCCGCCGCCTCCCCGCCGTTCCATGCCCCCATCCACCGCCGCCGCCTTTGCCGCCTCCCCGCCC
>NW_021275141.1:0-867 GCF_002162155.2 Triticum dicoccoides | reverse complement strand
AAACAATAGTATTTGGCACACCATGCAAGCGAATAATTTCACGAAAGAACAAATCAGCAACATTAACAGCATCATCGCTTTTATGACATGGTATAAAGTGTGCCATTTTCGAGAATCTATCCACGACAACAAATATGCTATCTCTCCCCTTCTTTGTTCGAGGTAAACCTAAAACAAAGTCCATAGATATATCCTCCCAAGGAACACTAGGTACAGGCAAAGGCATATATAAACCATGAGGATTGAGTCGTGACTTAGCTTTTTGACATGTAGTGCAGCGAGCAATAAAACGCTCAACATCCCGTCTCATCTTTGGCCAAAAGAAATGTGTAGCAAGTACGTCCTCCGTCTTCTTCACGCCAAAGTGTCCCATTAATCCTCCTCCATGCGCCTCCTGCAACAACAAAAGACGAACGGAGCTAGCTGGAATGCATAGCTTGTTAGCACGAAACACAAATCCATCATTCACAACAAACTTGTTCCACATTCTTCCTTCTTGACAATTCTGCATTACATCTTTAAAATCAGCATCATGCACATATTGATCTTTGATGGTCTCCAAACCAAATATTTTGAAGTCAAGTTGTGAAAGCATAGTATAGCGACGAGACAATGCATCAGCAATAACATTTTCTTTTCCCTTCTTGTGTTTAATGACATAAGGGAAAGTCTCAATGAATTCAACCCATTTAGCATGTCTACGATTCAATTTAGCTTGACTTTTAATATGTTTCAAAGATTCATGATCAGAATGTATAACAAATTCTTTGGGCCATAAATAATGTTGCCATGTTTCTAAAGTCCGAACAAGAGCATATAATTATTTATCATAAGTAGAATAATTCAGACTAGGCCCACTCAATTTTT
>NW_021275140.1:0-1070 GCF_002162155.2 Triticum dicoccoides | reverse complement strand
GAGAACAGAGAGAGATCCAAGCTAGGAGGGGCTCCTGCCCTCCAGGAGCCATGAAGACCAAGGACTAGAGGGGAAACCCTCCTCCCATCTAGGGGGAGGGGGTCAAGGAAAAAGAAGAAGAAGAAGGAGGCGGTCTCTCTCCTCCTCTCTTCCGGTGGCGCTAGAACACCGCCAGGGCAATCATCATGTGACAGTGATCTACTCCAACAACTCTGTCATCTTCACCAACACCTCCATCACCTTCCCTCATCTATATTCAGCGGTCTCTCCCTCCCGCAATCCGTTGGACCCTCTAGTTGAACATGGTGCTTTATTCTTCATATTATTATCCATCCTATGATGTTTGAGTAGATTTTTTTGTCCTCTGGGGTAATTGGTGAATTGCTATGATTGGTTTAATTTGCTTGTGGTTATGTTGTTGTTCTTTGGTGCCCATCATATGAGCGCGTTTGTGGATCACACCATAGGGTTAGTTGTATGTTGATAGGACTATTCATTGGAGGGCAAGAGTGACTGAAGCTTCTTCCTACCATAGAACTTGATTCATACGGTATTGAAGAGGGACCAATATATCTTAATGCTATGGTTGGATTTTACCTATAATGAACGTTAGTAGTTGCGGATGCTTGATAATAGTTCCAATCATAAGTCATAGAATTCTAAGTAAGGGATGGCATGCTAGCAATGGCCTCTCCCACATAAAAACTTGCTATCGGTCTAGTAACTTACCCAATTGCTTAGGGACAATTCTGCAAATCATACCACCACTTTTCCACACTCGATATACTAATTTAATCGTTCTTTTAGTAAAACAACACCTAACTTTTATTCTCACGTTCTTTACTGTCTTGCAAACCTATTCCTTTACACCTACAAAATACTTCTAGTTTCATACTTGTTCTAGGTAAAGCAAATGTTAAGTGTGCGTAGAGTTGTATCGGTGGCTGATAAAACATGAAGGGAATATAAATTCTACCTTTAGCTCCTCATTGGGTTCGACACTCTTATTTATAAAAAAGCAACAATTCATCCCCTTGTGGGTTGTCATCCTCTGTCGTGGCAGTGATGGT
>NW_021275139.1:0-2213 GCF_002162155.2 Triticum dicoccoides | reverse complement strand
AAAAGTTCAAGCGATTTCGGAGTGAAGTTAAGAATCATCATAATAAGAAGATCAAATTCCTACGACCTGGTCAATGAGAATTTCTGAGTTATGAGTTTGGCAAACACTTTTGTGGAATTGTTTCACAGTTGAAGCCACCTGGAACACCATAGGGTAATGGTGTGTCCGGACGTCGTAATCGAACCCTATGAGATATGGTGCGATCTACGATGTCTCTTACCGATCTACCGTTTCATTTTGAGGTTATGCGTTAGAGACAACTACATTCACTTTAGATAGGACACCATCTAAGTCCGTTGAGACGACGTCGTATGAATATGGTTTGGTAAGAAATCAAAGTTGTCGTTTCTTAATGTTTGGGGCTGCGATGCTTAAGACTTCAGCCGGAGAAGCTCGAACCCAAAAGCGGACAAACACATCTTCATAGGATACCCAAAGGTGACAGTTGGGTATACCTTCTATCTCAGATCCGAGGGCAAATTGTTTGTCACTAAGAACGGGTCCTTTCTCGAGAAGGAGTTTCTCTCGAAAGAATTGAGTGGGAGGAAGATAGAACTTGATGAGGTTGTTGAACCTTTACTTCAACCAGAGAGTGATGCAACACAGAAAGATGTTTTCTGTGGCGCCTACGTCTGTTGAATAGGAAATTAATGATAGTGATCATGAAGCTTCGGATCAAGTTGCTATCGAACCTCGTAGGTCGACAAGGATATGTACTACTCCTGAGTGGTACGGTAATCCTGTCTTAGATATCATGTTGTTAGAAAACAATGAACCTACAAGCTATGGAGAAGCGATGGTGGGCCCTTATTCTGACAAATGGTTAGAAGCCATGAAATCCGAGATAGGATCCATGTATCAGAACAAAGTATGGACTTTGGTGGACTTGCCCGATGATCGGCGAGCCATTGAGATAAATGGATCTTTAAGAAGAAGACGGACGTGGGCGGTAATGTTACCGTCTATGAAGCTCGACTTGTGGGAAAGAGTCTTTTCACAAGTTTAAGGAGTTGACTACGATGAGAATTTCTCACCCGTAGCGATGCTTAAGTCCGTCGGAATCATGTTAGCATTAGCTGTATTTTTCGATTATGAAATCTGACAGATGGATGTCAAAACGAGTTTTCGTAAGAAAAAGTTGTATGTGATACAATAAAAGGTTTTGTCGATCCTAAGGATGCTAAAAGGTATGCTGGCTCCAGCAATCCTTCTATGGACTAGAGCAAGCATCTCGGAGTCGGAATATATGCTTTGATGGAGTGATCAAAGCTTTTAGGTTTATACAATGTTTGCTAGAAACTTGTATTTACAAGAAAGTGAGTGGGAGCACTACAACATTTCTGATAAGTATATATGGATGACATATTGTTGATCCGAAATAATGTAGAATTTCAGGAAAGCATAAACAGTTGTTTGAAGAGTGTTTTTCAAAGGAAGACCTGGATAAAGCTGCTTACATATTGGGCATCAAGATCTATAGAGATAGATCAAAACGCCTAATGATACTTTCAAAGAACGCACACCTTGACATGTTTTTGAAGGAGTTCAAAATAGATCAGTCAAGGAAGGGGTTCTTACCCGAGTTGTAAGGTGTGAAGTTGAGTAAGACTGGAAGATTGACCACGGCAGAAGAAAGAGGAAGGACGAAGGTCGTCCCCTATGCTTTTGTCATAGGCTCTATACGGTATGCCATGCTGAGTACCGCACCAGATGTGTGCCTTGCCACATGTCTGGCAAGAGGGTACAAAGGAGATCTAGGAATGGATCACCAGATAGCGGTCAAAATTATCCTTAGAGGAATAAGAAAATGTTTCTCGGTTATGGAGGTGATAAAGAGTTCGATGTAAAGAGTTACGTCGATGCAAGCTTGACACCTATCCGGATAGCTCTGAGTAGAGATACCAGATACGTATAATGGAGCAACAATTTGGAATAGCTCCAAGAGGAACGTGGTAGCATCATCTACGATATGACATAAAGTTTTGCGAAATACATAGGGATCTGAATATGGCAGACCGTTTGACTACAACCTTTCTCACAAGCATAACATGATCAAACCCAGAACTCATTGAGTGTTAATCAGATAGTGATGTGAACTAGATTATTGAGTCTAGTAAACTCTTTGGATGTTGGTCACATGGCGATGTGACCTGTGAGTGTTAATCACATGGCGATGTGAACTAGATTATTGACTCTAGTGCAAGTGGGAGACT
>NW_021275138.1:0-616 GCF_002162155.2 Triticum dicoccoides | reverse complement strand
CCCACGCCCCTTCTTGCCTCGCCGCCGGCGGCCGGGCTGGCCCCGTCGCGCCGCTGGTCTCGCCCGAGGCCAGCGCCCGGGTTGGCCCCTATCGGGCGCCCCTGCGCCCGTTACGAGTAGCGCCCGTTCCGGTTTGGCCCCTGGGGCCTATGACAGATGGGCCCCATGCCCAAAATGTTTTAATAAAAAAAAGAGAAGAATTAAAAATAAAAATAAAAATAATTAATTAATTAATTAATTAAAGAATTAATTAAATTAAATTAATTAATCAGGATTAGATTAACCTAATTACTAGTTAACTTAATTAACCCCTGATTAGCCTAATCAGTCAATGACATGCGGGACCCACATATAGTTGACCCAGTCAACTGCACAGTTGACTGCTGACATCACCCTGATGTCATGCCTACGTCATCAGACACTATTCTGGATAATGTTGATTAAATTAAATAAATAAATCCTAAAAATGATTTAAATCTTTTAAAATTAATATAAAATAAACCGTAGCTCGGATGGAAAAACTTTGTACATGAAAGTTGCTCAGAACGAAGAGACGAATCCGGATACGCGGTCCGTTCGTCCGCCACACCCCCCTAACCTATCGAACTCGCAACTT
>NW_021275137.1:0-658 GCF_002162155.2 Triticum dicoccoides | reverse complement strand
GCAGCTTGCAAACAAGCTAGCTGCCACGCTAGCGTTGCTCCACGGGTCGTTGCGAGTGCAACGGACGCACGCGCGGGGCCATTTGGTCACCGGGGCTTCGCCGGCGACGAGTCCGTGCGGCGGAGCGTCTCGGCTCCGGTAGAGGGGGCGGCTAGAGCTCGTAATCGGGCTTGGGGTTAGGGGGAAACGAAGCAGGGACTCACGGGGATCGTGCAGGGAGGGTCAGCGAGCTCGGGGAAGCGACGATGGTGGCGAATTGACGGTGAAGATCCTCGGCGGCCGGTGATGGAAACGGCGATGCCGGCGGCGTTGTGGTGCGTCCGTAGGGCCGTGGGTCGGTGGGGAGGAAGGAGGGGTCGAGGGGGAGCTCCTGGGCGCATCGGCGAGGCTAGGGGTGGCCGGTGGCCACGGGGAAGCTCGTCGTCGGCGGCGGGTGTGTTCGGTGGCTGCGCGCGAGAGAGCCAGAGGAGGAGAGGAGCTCGGGGAGAGAGTGAGAGGCCTGGGGGGGTGCGTGGCGTCGCGGACGGGGTCCAGGGCGACGAGAGGAAGCAGGAGGTGGCCAGGGGGAAGCAGGAGGTGGCCGAGGCAGCGTCGGCGCGCGCCACGCCTCGCCTCTGTTCGTCCTCCTGGCAGAGGAGGAAGAGGACAAGGGGGAGGA
>NW_021275136.1:0-7570 GCF_002162155.2 Triticum dicoccoides | reverse complement strand
CGGGAAGTAATGGGCCTTGATGGGCCCTATTGGAGAAAGAGAGGGGCCGGCCAGGGCAAGTGGCGCGCCCCTCCCCTTGAGTCCGAATAGGACAAGAAGGGGGGGCGGCGCCCCCCTTGCCTTCCCCCTCTCCTACTCCTTCCTTCCCCCTCCTTCTTGGATTAGGAAAAGGAGGGGGAAACCTACTTGGAGTAGGTTTCCCCCTCCTAGGGCGCGCCTCCCCTTAGGCCGGCCCCCTCCTCCCTCCCTCCTTTATATACGGGGGCGGGGGGCACCCCATAGACACACAAGTTGCTCTACGGATCGTTCCTTAGCCGTGTGCGGTGCCTCCTTCCACCATATTCCACCTCGATCATATCGTCGCGGAGTTTAGGTGAAGCCCTGTGCCGGTAGAACATCATCATCATCACCACGCCGTCGTGCTGACGGAACTCATCTCCAGAGCTCGGCTGGATCGGAGGCCGGAGATCGTCATCGAGCTGAACGTGTGCTGAACTCGGAGGCTCCGTACGTTCGGTGCTTGGATCGGCCGGATCGTGAAGACGTACGACTACATCAACCGCGTTGTGATAACGCTTCCGCTTACGGTCTACGAGGGTACGCGGACATATACTCTCCCCTCTCGTTGCTATATCATCACCATGATCTTGCGTGTGCGTAGGAATTTTTTTGAAATTACTACGTTCCCCAATAGGAAATTTGTTCCTGTGACTACTACACCAATTAGTAAGGAAGCTAATGATGATGATCATGTAACTTCAGATCAAGTTACTACCGAATCTCGTAGGTAAACCAGAGTGAGATCCGCACCAGAGTGGTACGGTAATCCTGTTCTAGAAGTCATGTAACTAGACCATGATGAACCTACGAACTATGAGGAAGCGATGATGAGCCCAGATTCCGCGAAATGGCTTGAGGCCATGAAATCTGAGATGGGATCCATGTATGAGAACAAAGTGTGGACTTTGATGGATTTGCCCGATGATCGGCAAACCATAGAAAATAAATGGATCTTCAAGAGGAAGACGGACGTTGATAGTAGTGTTACCATCTACAAAGCTAGACTTGTCGAAAAAGGTTTCTGACAAAGTTCAAGGTGTTGACTACGATGAAATTTTCTCACTCGTAGCGATGCTTAAGTCTGTCCAAATCATGTTAGCAATTGCCGCGTTTTTATGAAATCTGGCAAATGGATAAACAAAACTACATTCCTTAATGGATTTAAAGAAGAGTTGTATATGATGCAACCAGAAGGTTTTGTCAATCCTAAAGGTGCTGACAAAATACGCAAGCTCCAGCGATCCATCTATGGACTGGTGCAAGCATCTCAGAGTTGGAATATACACTTTGATAAGTTGATCAAAGCATATAGTTTTATACAGACTTGCGGTGAAGCCTGTATTTACTAGAAAGTGAGTGGGAGCACTACAGCATTTCTGATAAGTATATGTGAATGACATATTGCAGATCGGAAATAATGTAGAATTATTCTGCAAAGCATAAAGGAGTGTTTGAAAATAGTTTTTCAAAGAAAGATCTCGGTGAAGCTGCTTACATATTGAGCATTAAGATCTATAGAGATAGATCAAGACGCTTGATAAGTTTTTTCAATGAGCACATACCTTGACAAGATTTTGAAGTAGTTCAAAATGGAACAGTCAAAGAAAGAGTTCTTGCCTGTGTTACAAGGTGTGAAATTGAGTAAGACTCAAAACCCGACCACGGCAGAAGATAGAAAGAGAATGAAAGTCATTCCCTATGCCTTGGCCATAGGTTCTATAAAGTATGCCATGCTGTGTACCAGATCTATTGTATACCCTACACTGAGTTTGGCAAGGGAGTACAATAGTGATCTAGGAGTAGATCACTAGACAACGGTCAAAATTATCTTTAGTGGAATAAGGATATGTTTCTCGATTATGGAAGTGACAAAAGGTTCATCGTAAAGGGTTACGTCGATGCAAGTTTTGACACCGATCTGGATGACTCTAAGTCTCGATCTAGATACATATTGAAAGTGGGAGCAATTAGCTAGAGTAGCTCCGTCCAGAGCATTGTAGACATAGAAAATTGCAAAATACATAACGGATCTGAATGTGAAAGACCCGTTGACTAAGATTCTCTCACAAGCAAAACATGATCACACCTTAGTACTCTTTGGGTGTTAGTCACATAGCGATGTGAACTAGATTACTGAATCTAGTAAACCCTTTGGGTGTTGGTCACATGGCGATGTGAACTATGGGTGTTAATCATATACAGATATGATTATTGGTGTTAAATCACATGGCGATGTGAACTAGATTATTGACTCTAGTGCAAGTGGGAGACTGAAGGAAATATGCCCTAGAGGCAATAATAAAGTTATTATTTATTTCCTTATATCATGATAAATGTTTATTATTCATGCTAGAATTGTATTAACCGGAAACATAATACATGTGTGAATATATAGACAAACAGAGTGTCACTAGTATGCCTCTACTTGACTAGCTTGTTAATCAAAGATGGTTATGTTTCCTAACCATGGACAAAGAGTTGTTATTTGATTAACGGGATCACATCATTAGTTGAATGATCTGATTGACATGACCCATTTCGTTAGCTTAGCACACGATCGTTTAGTATGTTGCTATTGCTTTCTCCCTGACTTATACATGTTCCTATGACTATGAGATTATGCAACTCCCGTTTACCGGAGGAACACTTTGTGTGCTACCAAACGTCACAACGTAACTGGGTGATTATAAAGGTGCTCTACAGGTGTCTCCAAAGGTACTTGTTGGGTTGGCGTATTTCGAGATTAGGATTTGTCACTCCGAATGTCGGAGAGGTATCTCTGGGCCCTCTCGGTAATGCACATCACTATAAGCCTTGCAAGCAATGTAGCTAATGAGTTAGTTACGGAATGATGCATTACGTAATGAGTAAAGAGACTTGCCGGTAACGAGATTGAACTAGGTATTGGATACCGACAATCAAATCTCGGGCAAGTAACATACCGATGACAAAGGGAACAACGTATGTTGTTATGCAGTTTGACCGATAAAGATCTTCGTAGAATACGTAGGAGCCAATATGGGCATCCAGGTCCCGCTATTGGTTATTGACCGAGAATAGTTCTAGGTCATGTCTACATAGTTCTCGAACCCGTAGGGTCCGCACGCTTAAGGTTTCGATGACAGTTATATTATGAGTTTATGAGTTTTGATGTACCAAAGGAGTTCGGAGTCCCGGATGAGATCGGGGACATGACGAGGAGTCTCGAAATAGTCGAGACGTAAAGATCGATATATTGGACGACTATATTCGGAGTTCGGAAAAGGTTCCGAGTGATTCGGGTATTTATCGGAGTACCGGAGAGTTACGACAATTCGCCGGGGAGAAGTATTGGGCCTTATTGGGCCCTGCGGGAAAGAGAGAGGGGCTGCCTAGGGCAGGCCGCGCGCCCCCCCCCCCCATGGCCTAGTCCGAATTGGACTAGGGGGAGGGGCCGCACCCCCTCATTCCTTCCCTTCTCTCTTCCCCTTCCTTGTCTCCTACTCCTAATACATGGAAGGACTCCTAGTTGGGCTAGGAAAGGGGGAATCCTACTCCCGGTGGGAGTAGGACTCCTCTAGGGCGCGCCTCCCCCTTAGGCCGGCCTCCTCCTCCCTCCCTCCTTTATATACGGGGGCGGGGGGGCACCCCATGGACACACAAGTTGATCATTGAGATCGTTCCTTAGCCGTGTGCGATGCCCCCTTCCACGAGATTACACCTCAGTCATATTGTAGCGGTGCTTAGGCGAAGCCCTGCGACAGTAGAACATCAAGATCGTCACCACGCCGTCGTGCTGACGGAACTCCTCCCCGTGCCTCTGCTGGATCGGAGATCGGGGTGCATCATCGAGCTGTACGTGTGTCAAGAACTCGGAGGTACCGGAGTAACGGTGCTTGGATCGGTTGAATCGGGAGGACGTACGACTACTTCCTCTACGTTGTGTCAACGCTTCCGCTTCGGTCTACGAGGGTACGTAGATAACACTCTCCCCTCTCATTGCTATGCATCACCATGATCTTACGTGTGCGTAGGAAATTTTTTGAAATTACTACATTCCCCAACAGGAGGAGCCACGCACGTAGCGCAGGATGCGCTTGACGAATGTCAGTTGCTGCTCCCGGGGGTCGTGCATGGACAAGCACGCCTGCTGGACCGCGTACAAGAGGTTCGGCCTCGTCATGGGGAGATATTGTAGAGCACCATTATGTTGCGATATTCCGAGGCATCAGCGACGGGCGGTCTGGCGTCAGCGGAGAGCTTGCACTGGGTGTCAACGAGTGTGGTCACCGCCTTGCACTGCACCATATTGGCACGGTCCAGAAGCTCGTCGGCATACTTGCTCTGGGAGAGGAAGAAGCCGGTGGCGTCGCTTGTGACACTGATCCCAAGGAAATAGTGCAGGGGGCCGAGGTCCTTCATCCAGAACTCGGACAAGAGCTGTTGTTTTAGTTTTCGGAGGAGATCAGAGCGCGACGCAGTGACAATGATATCATCCACGTACAACAACAAGTAGGCGGTCTAGCCACAGCGCCGGAGCACGAACAGGGACGGGTCGAACCGCGCGGCCACGAAACCCATCCGTCGGAGGTGTGCAGCGAAGCGACCAAACCAGGCGCGAGGTGCGTGCTTCAACCCGTACAGACACCTGTCGAGGAGGCAGACATGCTGGGGGCGGCTGTCGTCGATGAAGCCGGCCGGTTGCTGGCAGTAGACGCGCTCGGTGAGGTAACCCTGCAGGAATGCGTTATTGACATCCATCTGATGCACCGGCCAGTCTCGAGCAGTAGCAATAGCGAGAACCGCATGAATTATGGTAGACTTGATGACGGGGGAGAATGTCTCATCAAAGTCGACGCCGGCCGTTGAGAGAAGCCGCTGACGACCCACCTGGCCTTGTAGCGTTCGAGTGACCCGTCAGCTTTGAACTGGTGCCGGAAGAGCCACTTGCCGGAGACGATGTTGGCGCCAGCGGAGCGCAGCATGAGCGTCCATGTCCTATTCGCCATCAGGGCTCTGTATTCATCCTGTATCGCAGCTCACTGCTACCTCTTGAGCACTGCGTTGGTTTTTCCTTGAAGAGGAAAGAGTGATGCAGCAAAGTAGCGTAAGTATTTCCCTCAGTTTTGAGAACCAAGGTATCAATCCAGTAGGAGTCCACGCGTGAGTCCCACGCACCTACACAAACAAACGAGAACCTCGCAACCAACACGATAAAGGGGTTGTCAATCGCTTCACGGTCACTTACGAGAGTGAGATCTGATAGAGATAATAGGATAATATTTTTGGTATTTTTATGATAAAGATGCATAGTAAAATAAACGAAAATAGAAATAGCAAAGTGTTGGAAGATTAATATGATGGAAAATAGACCCGGGGGCCATAAGTTTCACTAGTGGCTTCTCCCAAAATAGCATAAGTATTGCGATGGGTAAACAAATTACTGTCGAGCAATTGATAGAATTGAGCATAGTTATGAGAGTATCTAGGTATGGTCATGTATATAGGCATCACGTCCGCGAGAAGTAGACCGAAACGATTCTGCATTTACTACTATTACTCCACACATCGACCGCTATCTAGCATGCATCTAGAGTATTAAGTTCATAAGAATAGAGTAACACATTAGGCAAGATGACATGATGTAGAGGGATAAACTCAAGCAATATGATATAAACCCCATCTTTTTATCCTCGATGGCAACAATACAATACGTGCCTTATTGCCCCTGCTGTGACTGGGAAAGGACAAGCAAGACTGAACCCAAAGCTAAGCACTTCTCCTATTGCAAAAAGGATCAATCTAGTAGGCCAAACCAAACTGATAATTCGAAGAGACTTGCAAAGATAACCAATCATACATAAAAGAATTCAGAGGAGATTCAAATATTGTTCATAGATAATCTTGATCATAAACCCACAATTCATCGGATCTCGACAAACACACCACAAAATAAGATTACATCGAATAGATCTCCACAAGAGAGGGCGAGAACTTTGTATTGAGATCCAAAAAGAGAGAAGAAGCCATCTAGCTAATAACTATGGACCCGAAGGTCTGAGATAAACTACACACACTTCATCGGAGAGGCTATGGTGTTGATGTAGAAGCCCTCCGTGATCAATGCCCCCTCCGGCGGAGCGCCGGAAAAGGCCCCAAGATGGGATCTCACAGGTACAGAAGGTTGCGGCGGTGGAAATAGGGTTTTGGCTCTGTATATGATGTTTTCTGGGTACATGGGTATATATAGAAGGAAGAAGTACGTCGGTGGAGCAACGAGGGGCCCACGACGGTGAGGGCGCGCCCAGGGGGTAGGCGCGCCCCCTGCCTCTTGCCTTCCTCGTTCGTTGCTTTGCGTAGACTCCAAGTCCTCTGGATCACGTTCGTTTCAAAAATCACGTTCCCGAAGGTTTCATTCCTTTTGGACTCCGTTTGGTATTCTTTTTCTGCGAAACACTGAAACGGACAAAAAAACAACAATTTGGGTTGGGCCTCCAGTTAATAGGTTAGTCCCAAAAATAATATAAAAGTGTATAATAAAGCACAATAAACATCCAAAACAGAATATAATATAGCATGAAACAATCAAAAATAATAGATACGTTGGAGAAGTATCACTCACCAATTTGGGTCACGCAAAGTGGTGTGCACAGAGGTGGGAACAAGAGATGGGTGGTGGCAGTGTGGCTCTCGTGATACTTGGGGTTAGGGTGAAAGACACCGCTCTACGCTCGTGTTGTCATGGGGTGGGTGGGTACGGGTGCTGGGCGGGGAGCGCGTGCACAGCGAGGTGCCGGCAGCGAGGGCACCACGTCAGTGGAGAGGTCGCCTGCGGGGTTGGTGGATCTACTGCCATGGCAGCGTTATCGCATGTGGTTTTTGCTGCCATGGCAGTGTTTTCGCAAGCGGGTGTGGCTGCCATGGTACATGTGGAGTGGTCGCAGCGCCCTAGTTGGCTACCTCGCAGCGTTATCAGAGAGGGTTAGGCGCAGCGCCGGGTCCCGTGCGGGACGCGCGGTGGGAGCACGCCGTGGAATGAGTTGTGGGAAGGGGGGTTTTGACTTCTCATCATCAGTAGTGGTGGGCGGCGTGGTCTTGGTGGGGCGGAAGGGGAACTGGGTTTAGTCGAACACGATGTGACGCGAGGTGAGGACTCGATTGGTGGCTTGGTTGAGGCACCGATACCCCTTGTGATCTGGCGAGTACCCAAGGAATACGCAAGGGGCAGATCGACGGGCAAGCTTGTGGGCGGCAGTGGCAGAGAGGTTTGGGTAACAGAGGCATCCGAACACACGCATGGATGAGTAATCGGATGAACATTGAAAAGCAGGTAGAAAGGGGTGTGAGACTGGCGTGCACGGCATGGACGGCGATTAAGCAAGAACGTGGTCGTGTTCAGTGCTTCGGCCCGTTTTGGGGGGAAGTATACGGGCAGGACATACAAAGAGGAACGCACGTGCTGCGTGGTTATCGAATTCCCAGCCATTATTGGTTTGGATAGTGAGGATGTCTAGCTGGAAGTGAGTACGCA
>NW_021275135.1:0-894 GCF_002162155.2 Triticum dicoccoides | reverse complement strand
GCATGTGCAAGAAAGTACAGAGGCTTACGGCAAAAACTGGATGCACTTCGTGTACAAAACAGACAATCTCCTTCGAAGTATTAGGGTTTCATACGGAAATTCATCTGTTACAAAGGGATTTCATTTTTTTGAACTTATTCGAACTCCATAGTTTTTCTATGTTCAAAATGCACCATTCAAAGCCACATCATCGATTTACAACCCTTTCCGACTTCATTTGTTATTTTTCAAGCATTTACTGATTATTTTGAGCTATAAGACCATGAAATTGAAAAGCATTTGACATGAACTCTGAAAAGGTTCCAAGTTGGCATGGTATCATCATTTCACCCACATAGCATGTGCAAGAAAGTACAGAGGCTTATGGCAAAAACTGGATGCACTTTGTGTACAAAATAGACAATCTCCTTCGAAGTATCAAGGTTTCATATGGAAACTCGTCTGTTACAAAGGGATTTCATTTTTTTGAACTTATTCGAACTCCATAGTTTTTCTATGTTCAAAATGCACCATTCAAAGCCACATCGTCAATTTACAACCCTTTCCAACTTCATTCGTTATTTTTCATGCATTTACTGATTATTTTGAGATATAAGACCATGAAATTGAAAAGCATTTGAAATGAACTTTGAAAAGGTTCCAAGTTGGCATGGTATCATCATTTGACCCACATAGCATGTGCAAGAAAGCACAGAGGCTTACGGAAAAAACTGGATGCACTTCATGTACAAAACAGACAATCTCCTTCGAAGTATCAGGGTTTCATACGGAAACTCGTCTATTACAAAGGGATTTCATTTTTTTGAACTTATTTGAACTCCATAGTTTTTCTATGTTCAAAATTCACAATTCAAAGCCACATCATCAATTTACAACCCTTTCCGACTTCATTTG
>NW_021275134.1:0-1838 GCF_002162155.2 Triticum dicoccoides | reverse complement strand
GCCTAATTGTTTTTTTAGCGATGGTAAAGCAACTATTACCTTGAATGACATGTCAGGCTCTTAGTTTGTTACTAGGAAAGGCTTGAGGCAGGGGGAGTCCTTTCCCCACTCTCCTCTTTAATTTAACTATTGATGTTATTGCTTCCTTGGTATAACCGAGGTTTCACCATTCTACAATACGCAGACGATACCATCTTTTATTTGGAAGATGACCTTGAAGGTTATCTTATATGTTTATGAGCATTGAACATGGCTAAAATTAAGTTCTGAAGAGCAAGATCCACTGTTTTAGCGATGCGTTGCTGGAATAGAATGATTATGCTCAAATTTTTACTTACATAGTAGGTGATTTTCCTTTTAGATATTTAGGGATTTCTCTACATTTTCAAAAGTTATGTAATCTTGATTGGGAGCCACCTGAGGACAAATATGAAAAATGGCAGCTTCATGGCAAGGGATCTTTCACTCCATGGGGCCTCGTTTATTCTCTGTGATACTTGTGTCAGTAATATTCCTATTCTCTTATTGTCCCTTTTTCGTTGGCCTAGAGGTGTTGGTAAGAGACTTGATTTCTTTCGTGCTTGTATAGTTTGTTGGCAAGAGAAGGATGGAGTGTAAAAGTATCGGTTGGTTATCTGGTTGGATGTTTGTCGTCCTAGAGATCGAGGGGGTTGGGAGTTACTAATCTTGAAGCTAGGAATATTAGTCTCCTGTGTCAATGGAATGTGGTTTCTGGGGCATTGGGTAACCCCATTTTTTTTAGAAAAGGAGGATAACCCCTGGCCTCTGTATCTGGAAGATGCATGCGGTCATTTTATTGATTATTCTCGAGGACCTTACAAAGTAGTATAACAACAATATGCCTAAATCCACCATCTTGACAACATTTGCCGCTACTCCTATCCATATGATGAAGGGGTGCAAGCTGGGCCACAAACCCAGACCTCTCACCTAAGCCTAACATCTAAAGCCGGAGGCCCCAACCCAGCCATCTACCGGGTTCGGGGCACAAACCGGTCTGAAGCACTCACATGTGTCGTCGATGTCATCTTCCACTAGTCCATCTTCAGAGCAGATTGAGGTGTCAACCTTAGCAGGTCCTTCGCCATCGATGCTACCACGACGGCAAACGACGACCTCCACCTACGCAAGCCTTGGAAGGTCTTCCGCCATGGACGCCACCACGACGCCAAACGACGACATCCACCTACGCGAGTCCATCTCCAAGCAACAGACGTAGATCCATGCTAGGATAGGTCCGCGCCACCACCGTCGCCCACCACCCACAAGCGCTACCCAACCCCAAGGTTCCCAAAGCGGCGCCTTCAAGGAGGTAACGGCGCCGTGAGTGCCGCCGCCGCCCAATAAAGTTAGGGCTTTCACCCGGGAGACCTAGGGGAAGGGGAAGTGAGGAGATCAGTCCATACCGACGCCTCCAAGGAGGGGAACGGCGCCCTAGGCGTCATCGTCGGCGCGGCCGGGCATGGCCGGCCAGGGTTTTCGCCCGAATAGATCCCCGCCACCACCAGCGCCTCCTGTACAGAACCGGCGACCACGGGAAGCGCGGCCCGACCAGGCTGGCCCGCACGCCGAACAGGGGAGGAGGGGAGGCGCCAGATCGCGCGCACCGACCGCCGCAGAAGCCGCCGCCAGCCACCAACGACCACCGGGATCCCGCCACCCACACGGCCAGGACGCCAGATCCACCGCCCACACGGCTGCTCACCGGAGCTTGCCGTGCCTCGCCAAAAGGAGCCGCCGCTCCAGATCTGAGACTCCCCACGCAGAGGCAGGGCAGCCGAGACCCCGCCGCCACCATCCTTGGCGCCCCGGGCTTG
>NW_021275133.1:0-1247 GCF_002162155.2 Triticum dicoccoides | reverse complement strand
AATTCCTCATGGAGAAGCGGTTGACTTTGTTGTAACATCAGGTTGTTACAATAAGATTTACGACTTAGCGCATCAGCCATGACGTTGGCTTTCCCTGGGGTGTAGGTTATTCCTAAATCGAAATCTGTGATCAATTCAACCCAACGTCTTTGCCTGAGGTTCAGATCCGGTTGGGTGAAGATGTACTTCAAACTTTGGTGATCAGTGAATATTTCGCAACGATTACCGAGGAGGTAATGTCGCCAGGTTTTAAGTGCATAGACTACAGCTGCAAGCTCTAGATCATGAGTAGGATAATTCTCCTCATGTGGGTGCAATTGCCGTGAAGCGTAGGCAATTACGTGTCGATCTTGCATGAGAATGCAACCTAGTCCTTGTCGCGAGGCGTCGCAGTAGATAACAAAATCCTTGGAGAAGTCTGGCGGTACCAGTACGGGAGCAGAAGTCAGGCATCTTTTCAGTTCCTGAAAGCTGTGCTCACATTGTGGAGTCCACTCGAACTTCTTATCTTTCTTGAGGAGTTCGGTTAGAGGTTTGGCAACCTTGGAGAAGTTCTCGACAAAGCAACGACAATAGCTCGCTAAGCCTAGAAAACTCCGAACTTGCTTGACCGATTCAGGTGGAGTCCAGTTAAGGACGGCTTGAACTCGCTCAGGGTTGACAGCAATACCTTTACCAGATATTACATGACCCAGATAGGTCACTTCTAGCAACCAGAATTTACATTTAGAAAATTTGGCATAAAGGCGATGCTCTCGAAGTTTCTGCAACACTAGCCTTAGATGTTCGGCATGTTCTTCCTCGTTCTTGGACTAGATGAGTATATCATCGAGGTAAACTACAACGAATTTATCCAAATACTCCATGAAGATTGAGTTCATTAACCGAGAAAAGGTGGCTGGAGCGTTGGTTAAACCGAAGGACATGACGGTGTACTCGTATTGGCCATAACGAGTAACAAAGGCCGTTTTAGGAATGTCTCCGTTTCTGATTTTGATTTGATGGTAGCCCAACCTCAAATCCATCTTGGAGAAGACTGAGGATCCAGCGAGCTGATCATACAGGTCGTTGATCCTGGGAAGCGGATATTTGTTCTTGATTGTGACCAAATTGACAGGTCGGTAATCTACAACCATCCGGTCCGTACCATCCTTCTTCTTGACGAATAGGACGGGGCAAGCCCACGGAGATGAACTAGGTCGGATGAAACCCTTTTTCAAGGACTCATCGAGTTGTTTCTTAAGCTC
>NW_021275132.1:0-1973 GCF_002162155.2 Triticum dicoccoides | reverse complement strand
CGCCACGCGCTGCCCCGCACCGCTCTCACTCCCTCTCCCTCGCCCTCCTCCTCTCCCCCTGCTCTCTCTCTCTCACCCGAGAACCACCGCCGCCGCCGACGGGCATCACCGTAGCCACCGCCTCTCCCTCGCCTTCCCGACACGCTCCCCAGATCCGCCGCGACCCCCTCTACCTCCTCGTCGAGCCACGCAAGACGGAGCACCCCGTGGAGCCGTCGCCGTCGCCAAATTCGCCTCCGGCCGCCGTGGATCCTCGCCGGCGATTCGGGAGCTACCGGGCATCCCCGACCTCGCCCTCGCGCTCGCTGGTCTCGCTGTGAGCCCCCGCACCGAACCCCCTCCTCCCCGTGCTCATTTGCCCCGTCTAGCTAGCTCAACCACCGCGCCCGTAAGTCCCTCGCCGCCGGCCATGGCGCCACGGTGGCATGAGCCCAAGCCAGCTACTCCCGCGTGCGTCACCGTGTTCCTGGTGACGCCAGGAGGCCGTAGGAGCCCTCCGCTTCCACTGCCGTGCACCACAACGCCGCGGCCGCAAGTTGCCGAGCTCCGGCCGCCGCCGTGAGCTTTGCTCCGGTGAGCTCCGGCGCCCCCGCAGCCCCCCCACCAGCTCCCCTGGTTGCGGACGACGACGGGCTACGCCCCGGTGGTCCTCGCGCGACCAAACGCCGCCTGTAGCGCAAGTCCGGCGAGTCGCCGCCGTGCTATTGGTCGCCGCCGGCCAGAACTCCGGCGGGCTGACGTGGCTTTGTTAATTAGGCACTAATCCCCACCTACTGACGCTGACCAGTGGGCCCAGGGCTTAGTCAAAGCTAGTCAGCCCAGGTTTGACTCGGGGTTAACCCCAGTGTCACTGACGTGTGGACCCCACACGTCAGGTTTGACCCCAGCCAGCCGCGTTGACCGCTGATGTAGTGATGACGTCATGCTGGCGCAATATATAATTTCTGGATTTAAATTAAATCAGGAAATTCCAGAAATTGATTTAAACTTCAAAAATTCATAACAATTCAACCGTAGCTCAGATTAAAATAATTTATATATGAAAAATTATCAGAAAAATGCAATCTTTCAATCTGTACTAGTTTCATGCATGAAAAACCAACTTACACATGCTGAATATGGGAAAACACATTATGGCACATTAAGAAACTTAATTTGGGGATACATTTGAACCTTTGGTTCAAATGGACTTCAAACCAAATGACTACTAGTTGCATTAGCTCAAACAGCATCACATCTACATGCCATGTTCATGCATCATATTGTTGCATATGATTGTGTATTGATTGCCGGCACTGTTCCTTCTCGATAGGTCCTGCTCCGGAGACCGTTCTAGAGTACCTGTCTGTGAAGCAGTGCCTCCTCTGTTGATTTACCAGGCAAGCAAACCCCCTTGTTCATTCCGATACAATCCTACTCTCTCGCTCCTGCTCTCAGTTATTGCATAAGGACAACAGCGATTCATCTGCTACTTTGTGCTGCGGTAGTTGAACCCATTCCTCTGCATGACCTGTCATTGCCACAGTAAATAGTTGAAACCCACTAGCATGTGTAGGAGTTTATTGAAGCCACTGATGTGTTCCTACCATGCTATGCCTGCTATTGCTTAGAGTTGTGTCAGGTCTGATTCATTGGGAATGAATTGGAGTGTTACGATATGTTCTGGTGCTGAGAGTTAAGTGTGTGAACACGATTTGGTAAAGGTAGCGGTGAGAGGCCATGTAGGAGTACATGGTGGGTTGTCTCACTTGAACCGTCCTTAAGCACTGAGTTCTATGTATGTTGTCCAATGACTCGATACTACCACACATTGGGCTCCGGGCGCTCCAAGCCCTCTCGACTTATTAACCAACTTGATCTCTGTCCAGGAGTCGCAACTAGTTTCTGGTGTTTGTAGGTAGTGTTAGTAGTCTACCAAGTGGCACCCGGCCAGGTGGGCTTGGGACAGACTAGGCACAAGTGGCACGGTGTAC
>NW_021275131.1:0-1646 GCF_002162155.2 Triticum dicoccoides | reverse complement strand
TCATTTTAGAGCTAAGTAAGTTTATTATGTCATTTTGGAGCTAGCTAAGCATGTGAAGTCATTTAGGAGCTAAACTGTGTCATTTCTTAAGCATATTATGTCATTTTAGAGCTAGTTAAGCATATTAAGTCATTTTGGAGGAAAAGATGCTAAGTATAGGTCATTTTAGAGCTATCCTAGGTTAAATAGGTCATTTTGAAGCTAGCTAAGCATATTAATTCATTTTGGAGGAAAAAAATGCTAAGTATAGGTCATTTTAGACCTATCCTAGGTTAAATAGGTCATTTTGGAGCTAATTAAGCTTATTATGTAATTTTTGAGCTAGCTAAGCACATTGAGTCATTTTGGAGGAAACAATGCTAAGTATAGGTCATTTTAGAGCTATCCTAGGTTAAATAGGTCATTTTAGAGCTATGTTAGGTTATTATGTCATTTTGGAGCTAGCTAAGCATGTGAAGTCATTTAGGAGCTAAACTATGTCATTTCTTAAGCATATTATGTCATTCTAGAGCTAGTTAAGCAGATTAAGTAATTTTGGAGGAAAAGATGCTAAGTATAGGTCATTTTAGAGCTATCCTAGGTTAAATGTGTCATTTTAGAGCTAAGTAAGCTTATTATGTCATTTTGGAGCTAGCTAAGCATGTGAAGTCATTTAGGAGCTAAACTTTGTCATTTCTTAAGCATATTATGTCATTTTAGAGCTAGTTAAGCATATTAAGTCATTTTGGAGGAAAAGATGCTAAGTATAGGTCATTTTAGAGCTATCCTAGGTTAAATAGGTCATTTTGAAGCTAGCTAAGCATATTAAGTCATTTTGGAGGAAAAAAATTCTAAGTATAGGTCATTTTAGACCTATCCTAGGTTAAATAGGTCATTTTGGAGCTAATTAAGCTTATTATGTAATTTTTGAGCTAGCTAAGCACATTGAGTCATTTTGGAGGAAACAATGCTAAGTATAGGTCATTTTAGAGCTATCCTAGGTTAAATAGGTCATTTTAGAGCTAAGTTAGGTTATTATGTCATTTCGGAGCTAACTAAGCATATGAAGTCATTTAGGACCTAAAATATGTCATTTCTTAAGCATATCATATCATTTTAGAGCTAGCTAAGCATATTAAGTCATTTTGGAGGAAAAGCTGCTAAGTATAGGTCATTTTAGAGCTATCCTAGGTTAAATATGTCATTTTAGAGCTAAGTAAGGTTATTATGTCATTTTGGAGCTAGCTAAGCATGTCAAGTCATTTAGGAGCTAAACTATGTCATTTCTTAAGCATATTATGTCATTTTAGAGCTAGTTAAGCATATTAAGTAATTTTGGAGGAAAAGATGCTAAGTATAGGTCATTTTAGAGCTATCCTAGGTTAAATAGGTCATTTTGAAGCTAGCTAAGCATATTACGTAATTTTGGAGGAAAAAATGCTAAGTATAGGTCATTTTAGAGCTATCCTAGGTTAAATAGGTCATTTTCGAGCTAATTAAGCTTATTATGTAATTTTTGAGCTAGCTAAGCATATTGAGTCATTTTGGAGCTAAAAAATGCTAAGTATAGGTCATTTTAGAGCTATCCTAGGTTAAATAGGTCATTTTGGAGCTAGGTAAGGTTATTATGTCATTTTGGAGCTAGCTAAGCATATGAAGTCATTTAG
>NW_021275130.1:0-802 GCF_002162155.2 Triticum dicoccoides | reverse complement strand
CTGATGGCTCGCTTGAACATGATCCCTGGTCGAGTGCAGGAGTGGAAAAAGTCCTCGGCTCGGTGCGGTGCAGATGTTGCTCTGTGTCTGGCCCGAGTCCACTGCAAAGATGCGCGAGAAGACAAGCTGGCGGCCCTCCGGGTGGCCAACACCAAGAAACACGACTTCAGGTCCTTTATGGAAACTTTCCTTGCGGCTGCCACTCGGATCGCAGATGGAATTGATCTTGATGAGTTTGTTGCACCTTCCAGCCCTCCACAGGAGGGGTAAAAAACTTCTTCTAAACTCGACGCTTTAAATTTGCCTCGGTATGCCGAGTGGAGTTGTAACCGATAAACCTTAACGGGCTTAGCACCTGAGCACTTTCGGTTCCTTTAGGTATCGATCCGAACTTGAATTTGGTGTTTGAATATGATTGCTTTTGGCTCGAAATGCCTTTTGCAGGTTCAAAGCGGGGCGCTTACTGCAATCGACTTATTCATTAGTCCACTTAGGTGAGCGCTGGGCTGTAGCTAAGCCTCCCGAGTGAGAGGTTTGCTTTTCACTCGGTAGGATTTCTATATCTTAGGCGAGCATTGGGCTGCAGCTAAGCCTTCGAGTGAGAGGTTTGCTCTTTACTCGGTAGGATTTCTGATAACTTAGGCGAGCGCTGGGCTGCAGCTAAGCCCCCGAGTGAGAGGTTTGCTCTTCACTCGGTAGGAATTTTGATAACTTAGGCGAGTACTTGGACTGCAGCTAAGCCTCCGAGTGAGAGGTTTGCTCTTCACTCGGTAGGATTTCTGATAACTTAGGCGAGCGCTAT
>NW_021275129.1:0-2661 GCF_002162155.2 Triticum dicoccoides | reverse complement strand
GAGTCTCGCCCTCAACTGGTAAAGCCGCCGGTCGCGTCGCCACAACAATCATGTTGTCCAAAGGGGTGGAATAGTGACCCGGCGGTGTTACCACGTGTTGAGGCGGGGTGTTGTTCATATACGCAGAACTTGTCACGCGCGACTGACCCGGCACCCCATCGCCTGGCGCTTCAGTCATCCGATTCACCACCGGCAGGTTACTGGCCCCGGCTCCAGGGGTGTTGAAGAGGTCCCTTGACTCATAAACTGCGGGCAGACGACTCCGGTATTTTCTCCTCAAAACTTCGTTTGACGCATTCTAATCCACCGTGAGCCAGTATGAATCTGCTTGAATCCGCTGTGCTTGGGCATTTAAGACGGCCCACTCTGCAGCCATCCTGGCGTTTTCTGCTGCTAATTCTGCCTTGGCTTGCGCTATCTCATCATGCATCTTAGCTATTTTTGCCTTGTGCTTCTCCCGGTTGTCTGGGGTTACCTCAACCTCCATCAGAATCGCCAGAGCATCCAACAGATCTGTTAGGGCTTGAGCCGGCAGGCGCGCTGAACCGCCAGCCCTGGCTGCCGTTACCGCTGCTGCACTAGAAGTCATAGCCGTGGCGGCTGTCGAACCAAGAATCGGCTGGGTGCCGGCGGTGAAGATCACCACCCTGTTCGGCAGCTCACGGGGATTCGGAATACTGTCGCCATCGGAACAGCCCCCAAGCCCCCGTCTTGTAACTGATACATTGAGTTGGTCTCGCCCGTGGACGACTCATCATCAGAGTAGATGGTCGTCTCACCGCCAGACACGGAGCCCTCCAATTTAGCCCCATGGGTGAACCCAACGAAGACACGCTTTAGGGCAGGTTGAACCTGGGCGGGTCGTGCACGCTGAGCCGTCTCGATGATGTCGGTGCAGATGTCTGGCTCAGGGCCCGGTTCGCCGATCTTGCCGATGAAGACGTGGATTCCGCCGAAGGGAACCCGGTACCCGTACTCAATTGAGCCGGCCTCGGGGCCCCAGCCCGCATCGTCGATGTAAAGCTTCCCTCGATGACTCTTGGTCATCCGGCCCACAGCGTATCCCTTGAGCCCTTCGAAGCTGCCCTTTAAGAACTCGAAACCACCGTGTGCTGGCCCCATGGTGGGCGCCAACTGTCGTGGAATTGTCACGGCAGATGTCCTCGTAGAAGGACTTAGTTGTGGAGCCATTGCGACGAGGTTAGTTTAAAGGGGTTAAACGGGACGAAGGACATGGAGAGTTTATACTGGTTTGGCCCGTTGCGGTGAAGGTAAAGGCCTACTCTAGTTTGAGGTGGTATTGCTAGGGTTTCGATTACCAGGGAGCAAACACGCTTTGTCTGGCTTTTGACTTGTTGTTTCTTGCCCTAAGCCGCTGCCGGGTCGTCCCCTTATATACATGGGTTGACGCCCTGCGGCCTACAGAGTCCCGGCCGGCTAATACAAACGTGTCCGGCTCGGTGACTTATCTTACATGCCTTATAACACAAGTTACATATACATGGCGGTTTATACTCTCGGGCCATAAGCCGCCAGTCGGTTTGGGCCCCTTAACAGGCCTACTTCATGAACTGCCGCCTTCACATACTCATGGGCTTCGTCTAGATGAACCGTCATTGGGATAACCCGGCCCCTCCTGAGCGGGTCATACTCAATAGTTATATCCCCAACACTAACCACGACAACATGATGGTTTGATGTATGAATGGAATTATATAGAAAAGAACCAACCAACTTTTAAGTTAGATTAGGCTAGAAAGAAAAATATAGGCATCACCGTTTCAAAATTATACATACAAATATAGGCATCCACTACCTCACCACTATTTAACCATTCTGGACTACCTGTTGGCATGAGGTAGGGGCAAAAGCTTGCTTCACAAGTTTAGGATACTATCTTCTACTTCATCTGTTCCTTAATATTTATCTTTTTCAAATGAACTATCACATACAAATATATATGAACGGAGGGAGTAGCTAGTAGCTACAACCGAACTATTGAGGCACAATGGACAGGATCTTCTAGCTACAACCGAACAGCGGCTGGTCCAGATGCTGTTGTTGAGATAGCTCCCGCTGATTGTATATGGACACTATGATATGAGTAATACTACGAACAATTTATCACCCGCAAGAAAAAAGAAGTCCCAGCCGCAACTGCTGTGCAATTTCCAGCACATTACGAACACAGCAGCAGTTTACGGAACTCTGCCCGTACATGCGTGCACCTCAAGCAAAGGTGGTAGTACCCGCTTGAAAGAAAAAAAGCAAAGGTGGTAAAGACACAAACGCGTTCCTGGGTCGATGCTCGCACGTGCACACCCCGCGACTCGAGGTCGAGGGAACTAATGTAAGGTATGCGGTGGATTGAAAAAACATGCATTGTATACTGGGCGCCTTATTACGGTCTCGTGGCACATTAATGTATCTTTTTTATTTGTGTGGTACTACATGTACCTGGTAGCTTTTGTGTAACCTAACGAAGAATGCATACATTCTAAGGCAGACTTGGCCAGTTTCAATTCCCTTTCCGTTGACGCGCCGACTTTTTGCGACCTATAGAGACGGTGATCGAGGACGAGGAGGCTGGGCATACAAACTTTCCTTCTCCTTTCCAGCAACTGGATAGAGACTCCACCTACGTACGTGGAAGGCAGACCA
>NW_021275128.1:0-1236 GCF_002162155.2 Triticum dicoccoides | reverse complement strand
TCCAGTGTCAAATTATTTGAACTAGAGCTAGTTCAACTCTAGTGTAAAATTATTTGTACTAGGCTATAGAGCTAGTTCAACTCTAGTGTAAAATTGTATGAACTAGCTTATAGAGCTAGTTCAAATCTTGTGTAAAATTCTTTGTACTAGGCTATAGAGCTAGTTGAGCTATGGTGTAAAATTATTTTAACTGGCTTATAGAGCTAGTTCAACTCTAGTGTAAAATTATTTGTACTAGGCTATAGAGCTAGTTCAACTCCAGTGTAAAATTATTTGTACTAGGCTATAGTGCTAGTTAAACTCTAGTGTAAAATTATTTGAACTAGCTTATAGAGCTAGTTCAACTCTAGTGTAAAATTATTTGTACTAGGCTATAGAGCTAGTTCAACTCTAGTGTAAAATTAGTTGAACTAGCTTATAGAGCTAGTTCAACTCTAGTGTAAAATTATTTTTACTAGGCTATAGACCTAGTTCAACTCTAGTGTAAAATTATTTAAACTAGCTTATACAGCTAGTTTCACTCTAGTGTAAAATTATTTGAACTAGCTTATAAAGCTAGTTCAACTCTAGTGTAAAATCATTTGAAATAGGCTATAGAACTAGTTGAACTCTAGTGTAAAATCATTTGTATTAGGCTATAGAGCTAGGTCAACTCTATTGTAAAATTATTTTAACTAGCTTATAGAGCTAGTTCAACTCCAGTGTAAAATTATTTGTACTAGGCTATAGAGCTAGTTCAACTCTAGTGTAAAATTATTTGAACTAGCTTATAGAGCTAGTTAAATTCCAGTGTCAAATTATTTGAACTAGAGCTAGTTCAACTCTAGTGTAAAATTATTTGTACTAGGCTATAGAGCTAGTTCAACTCTAGTGTAAAATTGTATGAACTAGCTTATAGAGCTAGTTCAAATCTTGTGTAAAATTCTTTGTACTAGGCTATAGAGCTAGTTGAGCTATGGTGTAAAATTATTTTAACTGGCTTATAGAGCTAGTTCAACTCTAGTGTAAAATTATTTGTACTAGGCTATAGAGCTAGTTCAACTCCAGTGTAAAATTATTTGTACTAGGCTATAGTGCTAGTTAAACTCTAGTGTAAAATTATTTGAACTAGCTTATAGAGCTAGTTCAACTCTAGTGTAAAATTATTTGTACTAGGCTATAGAGCTAGTTCAACTCTAGTGTAAAATTAGTTGAACTAGCTTATAGAGCTAGTTCAACTCTAGTGTAAAATTATTT
>NW_021275127.1:0-921 GCF_002162155.2 Triticum dicoccoides | reverse complement strand
CACACATCAGTATGTATGATTTCCAATAAGTCGGTTGCTCGCTCCATTGTTCCTGAGAACGGAGTCTTGGTCATTTTACCCATAAGGCATGGTTCGCATGTGTCAAATGATTCATAATCAAGAGACTCTAAAAGTCCATCAGCATGGAGCTTCTTCATGCGTTTGACACCTATGTGACCAAGGCGGCAGTGCCACAGGTATGTGGGACTATCATTATCAACCTTACTTCTTTTGGTACTCACATTATGAACATGTGTAGCATCACGTTCGAGATTCATTAAGAATAAACCATTCACCATAGGAGCATGACCATAAAACATATCTCTCATAAAAATGGAACAACCATTATTCTCAGATTTAAAAGAGTAGCCATCTCGAATTAAACGAGATCCCGATACAATGTTCATGCTCAAAGCTGGCACTAAATAACAATTATTAAGGTTTAAAACTAATCCCAAAGGGAGATGCAGAGGTAGCGTGCCGACGGCGACCACATTGACCTTGGAACCATTCCCGACACGCATCGTCACCTCGTCCTTTGCCAGTTTCCGCTTATTCCGCAGCCCCTGCTTTGAGTTACAAATGTGAGCAACTGCACCGGTATCAAATACCCAGGAGCTACTACGGGCACTAGTAAGGTACACATCAATTACATGTATATCACATATACCTTTTGTTTTGCCGGCCTTCTTATCCGCTAAGTACTTAGGGCAGTTCCGCTTCCAGTGACCGCTTCCCTTGCAATAAAAGCACTCAGTCTCGGGCTTGGGTCCATTCTTTGGCTTCTTCCCGGCAGCTTGCTTGCCGGGCGCGGCAACCTCCTTGCCGTCCTTCTTGAAGTTCTTTTTACCCTTGCCTTTCTTGAACTTAGTGGTTTTATTGACCATCAACACTTGATGTTCCTTCCTGACTTCTACCTCT
>NW_021275126.1:0-1167 GCF_002162155.2 Triticum dicoccoides | reverse complement strand
CTAATGATGTGACCTCGTTAATCAAATAACAACTCATTGTTCATGGTTAGGAAACATAACCATCTTTGATTAACGAGCTAGTCAAGTAGAGGCATACTAGTGACACTTTGTTTGTCTATGTATTCACACATGTATTATGTTTCCGGTAAATACAATTCTAGCATGAATAATAAACATTTATCATGATTATAAGGAAATAAATAATAACTTTATTATTGCCTCTAGGGCATATTTCCTTCAGTCTCCCACTTGCACTAGAGTCAATAATCTAGTTCACATCGCCATGTGATTTAACACTAATAATCATATCTGTATATGATTAACACCCATAGTTCACATCGTCATGTGACCAACACCCAAAGGGTTTACTAGAGTCAATAATCTAGTTCACATCGCTATGTGATTAATGCCCAAAGAGTACTAAGGTGTGATCATGTTTTGCTCGTGAGAGAAGTTTAGTCAACGGGTCTGTCATATTCAGAGCCGTATGTATTTTGCAAATATTCTATGTTAACAATGCTCTGCACGGAGCTACTCTAGCTAATTGCTCCCACTTTCAATATGTATCCAGATTAAGACTTAGAGTCATCTGGATCAGTGCCAAAACTTGTATCGGCGTAACCTTTTACGACAAACCTTTTGTCACCTCCATAATTGAGAAACATATCCTTATTCCACTAAGGATAACTTTTGACCAATGTCCAGTGATCTACTCCTAGATCACTATTGTACTCCCTTGCCAAATTCAGAGCAAGGTATACAATAGGTCTGGTACATAGCATAGCATACTTTATAGAACCTATGACTGAGGCATAGGGAATGACTTTCATTCTCTTTTCTATTTTCTGCCGTGGTCAGGATTTGAGTATTACTCAATTTAACACCTTTGCAACACAGGCAAGAACTCTTTCTTTGACTGTTCCATTTTGAACTATTTCAAAATCTTGCCAAGGTATGTACTCATTGAAAATCTTATCAAGCGTCTTGATCTATCTCAATAGATCTTGATGCTCAATATGTAAGTAGCTTTTACTGAGGTCTTTTCCTTTTAAAGAACTCCTTTAAAACACTCCTTTATGCTTTGCAGAAGAATTCTACATCATTTCTGATCAACAATATGTCACTCACATATACTAATCAGAAAGGATGTAGTGCTCCCACTCACTT
>NW_021275125.1:0-1535 GCF_002162155.2 Triticum dicoccoides | reverse complement strand
ATGTGTCGGTCATCAACACTCGCGGTTTTTGTCGATCCTGACCCGTTTCATGCACTAGTACTCACTGTTTTGGGGTCCCGAAGCAATTTCCATAGTTGTTGAACCCGCAAGGGGCGCTTACGTGTGGGTCATCAACACCTGCAGTTTTGGTCGATTCTGGCCCGTTTCGTGGACTATTACTCATTGTTTTTGGGTCCCGGGGTGATTTCCACGATTGACGATCCCCATGGCGCGTTTACGTGTTGGTCATCAACACTCGCGGTTTTTGTTGATTTTGTCCCGTTTCGTGGACTATTACTCACTGTTTTGGGGTCCCAAAGCAATTTCCATGGTTTTTGAACCCCAACGTGCACTTACGTGTCGGTCATCAATAATCATAGTTTTGGCCAATTCTGACCCGTTTCGTGCACAATTAGGAGTCCTAAAGCAATTTCCACGATTGACGATCCCCGGGGTGCGTTTACATGTCCGTCGTCAACACTTACAGTTTTGGCCAATTCTGACCCGTTTCGTGGACTATTACTCACGGTATTGGGGTCCAGAAGCAATTTCCATAGTTGTTGAACCCGCAAGGTGCGCTTACGTGTCGGTCATCAACACTCGCAGGGGAGCCAACTGGTTGGGTCGGAATGGAATACGTCGTCATGTTCATTGGGGTGGGGGGGCTTGGACGGAACAGCCGATGGTAACAAAGCTTGGCGTACCGCAGAACGGAGGAAACGGCCTTGTGTTCGACCGGCCACGGTCAAAATGGGATCCTGTTCATCGTGTGCGGTCTGGCATACTGCAAAACAGACGAAACGGACTTCTCTTGGACCTCCTATGGTCGAAACGGAGTCCTGTTGATCGGGAGGGGTGTGGCATACCGCAAAACGGAGGAAACGGACTTGAGTTGGAGCGCTACGGTCGAAACGGGGGTCCTGTTCATCGGGAGGGGTGTGGCGTACCGCAAAACAGGACTCCACGGGATATTGTTCATCTCTACTGTTGACCTCCGCCAGCCTCCACGGGCTAGTGTTCATCCACCGATGACCTCCTCCAGCATCCACATGCGACTGTTCATCCATGCGCTCCTCACTACTACAGAAAATCCTAGCAGTAGCGTGCGTTTTAGGTGTATCAGCAACCACTACTATGGAAAACCTTATACGTAGCGCTGGACATAAATAGGCGCTACTGCTACTTAGTAGTAGCGTTTTTAGATAAACTGCGCTACTGCTACTACTTTAGCAGTAGCGTGTGTGCTAGGAAAACGCGTTGCTGCTATGTTTGTACTGGCGGGGATGGCTAGCCCCACTTAGCAGTAGCGCGTATCTCTAGTCGGCGCTACTGCTATGTCCCATAGCAGTAGCGCTTCTAGGAAAACGCGCTACTACTTACTTACCTTATCCTACACGCGCCCGACCGTTTCACTCACTCTCCCTCTCACTCTCACTCTCGCCCGTGCTGGTTCCGTCGTCCGCCGCCGCCTCATTGCTCCTCTCCACCGAGGTACTCCCTCTGTCCCGCCTCCTCCCTCCTCCCTCCTCCACTTC
>NW_021275124.1:0-1577 GCF_002162155.2 Triticum dicoccoides | reverse complement strand
TGTTTGTGACACTTATAGGAATAGCCCAACGGATTGATTGGAAAGAATAACTTTGAGGTGGTTTTCGTACCCTACCATAATCTCTTCATTCGTTCTCCGCTATTAGTGACTTTGGAGTGACTCTTTGTTGCATGTTGAGGGATAGTTATGTGATCCAATTATGTTAGTATTGTTGAGAGGACTTGCACTAGTGAAAGTATGAACCCTAGGCCTTGTTTCACCGCATTGCAATACCATTTACGCTCACTTTTATCACTTTCTACCTTGCTGTTTTTATAATTTCAGATTACAAATACCTTTATCTACTATCCATATACCACTTGTATCACCATCTCTTCGCCGAACTAGTGCACCTATACAATTTACCATTGTATTGGGTGTGTTGGGGACACAAGAGACTCTTTGTTATTTGGTTGTAGGGTTGCTTGAGAGAGACCATCTTCATCCTATGCCTCCTACGGATTGATAAACCTTAGGTCATCCACTTGAGGGAAATTTGCTACTGTCCTACAAACCTCTGCACTTGGAGGTCCAACAACGTCTACAAGAAGAAGGTTGTGTAGTAGACATCAAGCTCTTTTCTGGTGTCGTTGCCGGGGAGGTGAGTGCTTGAAGTTATATCTTTAGATCTCTCAATCGAGTCTTTTAGTTTCTTGTTTTATCACTAGTTTAGTTTATAAAAGAAAACTATAAAAAATGGAATTGAGTTTGTCTCATACGCTTCACCTTTTTAATATCTTTCGTGAGTATGATGGAAAGGATAATTGTGCTCAAGTGCTAGAAGAAGAAATCTATAAAATGTTTGGCACTAAATATTTGAATGATGAGCATGATTGCAATACTGTTAGTATGAATTCCTTGAATATCCATGATGCTAATGATATGCAAATCCACAAGCTTGGGGAAGCTATGTTTGATGAAGATGATATTTTTTGTCCCCCAAGTTTTGATGAGCAAATTTATTATGATGAAAGCATGCCTCCTATCTATGATGATTATTGTGATGACATGTATGCTTTAAAGAATAATGATAACCATGAAACTTGTCATCTTGATCTTAATTTTCAATCACATGATAGTTATTTTGTTGAGTTTGCTCCCACTATTATTCATGAGAAGAATTTTGCTTATGTGGAGAGTAATAAAATTTATATGCTTGTAGATCATGAAAATAATGCTTCTAGTGCTGGTTATATTGTTGAATTCATTCATGATGCTACTGAAAATTATTATGAGGGAGGAATATATTCTTGTAGGAATTGCAATAATATCAAGTTTCCTCTCTATGTGCTTAAAATTTTGAAGTTTTGCTTGCTTTACCTTCCTATGCAAGTAGATTCTTGTTCCCATAAGTTGTTTGCTCACAAAATCCCTATGCATAGGAAGTGGGTTAGGATTAAATGTGCTAGTCATATTCTTCATGATGCTCTCTTTATGTTTCAATTCTTATCCTTTATGTGAGCATCATTGAAATCATCATGCCTAGCTAGGGGCATTAAACGATAGCGCTTGTTGGGAGGCAACCCAATTTTATTTTTGTTCCTTGATTTTTGCTCCTGTTTAGTAATAAATAATTC
>NW_021275123.1:0-1226 GCF_002162155.2 Triticum dicoccoides | reverse complement strand
AACACGTCGCAGCCCCACCTAGGCTCAACAGAGAGGCCAACACGCCGGTCTAAACCTAAGCGCACAGGGGTCTGGGCCCATCGCCCATAGCACACCTGCACGTTGCGAGGGCGGCCGGAAGCAGAACTAGCCCCCTTAATACAAGAGCAGGCTTACGTTCCAATCCGGCGCGCGCCGCTCCGTCGCTGACGTCTGAAGTGCTTCGGCTGATACCACGACGTCGGGATACCCATAACTACTCCCACGTAGATGGTTAGTGCGTATAGGCTCGTAGCCGACTCAGATCAAATACCAAGATCTCGTTAAGCGTGTTAAGTATCCGCGAACGCCGAACAGGGCTAGGCCCACCTGTCTCCTAGGTGGTCTTAACCTGCCCTGTCGCTCCGCCACAAAGTAACCGTCGGGGACCGTCGGGAACCCAGGCCCACCTCTACCGGGATGGAGCCACCTGTCCTTTCAGCCCCCAACTCCATACAGTATCACAGGTAATGTAACAGTGTAAAGTATATAGTATATGCCCGTGATCACCTCCCGAAGTGATCACAGCCCAGTAGTATAGCATGGCAGACGGACAAGAGTGTAGGGCCACTGATGGAACACTAGCATCCTATACTAAGCATTTAGGATTGCGGGTAAGGTATCAATGACTGTAGCAGCAATGACAGGCTATGCATCAGAATAGGATTAACGGAAAGCAGTAACATGCTACACTACTCTAATGCAAGCAGTATAGAGTAGAATAGGAGATATCTGTTGATCAAAGGGGGGGCTTGCCTGGTTGCTCTGGCAAGAGAGAGGGGTCGTCAACTCCGTAGTCGAACTGGGCAGCAGCAGCGTCGGTCTCGTAGTCTACCGGAGAGAAGAGGGGGAAGAAACAATGAATACAATGCAAACAAATGCATAACGATGCATGACATGACAAGTAACGATGCTAGGTGTGCCCATTCGCGGTAGTAGGTGATACCGACGAAGGGGGGAAACATCCGGGAAAGTATTCCCGGTGTTTCGCGTTTTCGGACTGATGAACCGGAGGGGGAAAGTTGCGGGTTCGATAGGTTAGGGGTGTGTGGCGGACGAACGGACCGCGTATCCGGAATCGTCACGTCGTTCTGAGCAACTTTCATGTTGAAAATATTTTAATCCGAGTTACGGATTAAAAGATATGAATTTTAAAAGATTTTAATAATTTTGGAATTTAATTATTTATTTAATTAATTCGAAAAAAA
>NW_021275122.1:0-1404 GCF_002162155.2 Triticum dicoccoides | reverse complement strand
CTAGATAAGATGCAGATTGGATCAAGTGAAGATGTGAACGATCTCAACTATTATTATGACAATGAATGGTGGGTAGCACGTGGTGGAAATTGATGGATGGCTGGTGGATAGCGGAAGAGATAATGATGTAGCGGTGGCGTGACTAATGTGAACAGAACTCGAAACTCTAAATGAACTAGACACTAAGACCAGCAACTCGACACGACGATGCAACCGATAATTCAACTATGCAAGCAATGAAAAGAAAATTGCAAAGGCTCAGACTGGCTTGGACCAAGGATGAATAGATCTAACTCTTTTTTTGTGGCTTTTTCTTGGACAATAGGTAAGAAAATAAATCTAATCTAGGAAAACTGGAAATTCTCACCGAGCAACCTGAAAACTGATACCACTTGATAGAGGCGGGGGTGTCCCGATCTTTCGATGAGATGATAACTATCAATTTGGTGGAGACAACTTTGACGATCCGACTACAAACGTGCACGACGTTGCGCCTTAGCAATCGCTAAACCAATCTCCTGAGGTTACTGACGAGGCCGGAAGCACGGTCAGCCTGACCACGAAGGTCTATTCCTGCAAGCAATCGAAGAACGAGCAAGAATATGATAAAGCAATCTGAATATTGCAAATATATATGAGGTATTGATAATGGTGGGGATCCGGAAGCGGTCTTGGTCTGGTCGTTGGACACAAACGAAGTACACGAAGTTGCAATGGCTAACTTTTAACTAAACAAATCCCCAGGAAAAGCTACTAGATGGATCTACTTATATAGGAGCAAGGGTGGCGGCCAAGGAGGTGGGAGGACATCCCAAGGCAGCCTAAAACTAAATCTAGGTCGTACAAGGCCAATGGGCCCAAGTGGAGGTGATGTAACACCTTTGGACTTGTAGTTTGACTCGGATTCTGCTGCAGCATCAAATTGTTTCGTCCACAACTCAACACTCCGGACGAATTTGAAGGTGATTCCAATTGGGTTGGAAAGTGCACGAAATCTAGTTTCCAACAAAAAAAGAATCACCCAATTCGGAGTCCGTATGAAAAACTTGTGTGCGTTTTGAGTCAGGTATGTCTGTGCAGTCCGAATCTGAATCCAGAACGTGAGAGACTTGGACTCTATCTTCTCTTGGGCCAAAAGTGACGTGAGAGAACTTTTTGGACAGCAAATAAACATCTCTTTCTTCCTTATCTTCATATGTGGATTGTACAAATGTCCCATACACCTGCAATTAGACAAAACACAAAAGTGTGTGAAGTATTTTTGTTCTGGATAACATAAATAGATTATTGAATAGTTTGCACTAGAAATCACCTGACAAATATGCATTTATGCAATATTTTTGGTCATATCCAAGGTAGTCATGTCCTCATCATCCTCCCCTTCTTGAAAATAAAGCCGTCCTC
>NW_021275121.1:0-1032 GCF_002162155.2 Triticum dicoccoides | reverse complement strand
AAAACAGAGTAATAGTCCAAGAAACGGGCCAGAATCGGCCAAACTGTGAGTGTTGATGACCCACACGTAAATGCACCCTGCGGTTCGTTAACCGTGGAAATCACTCCGGGACCCCAAAACTAAGTAATAATGCAAGAAATGGGCCAAAATCGTCCCGAAATGCGCTTGTTGATGATCGACACGTAAGCACACCATGGGGTCAAACAACCGTGGAAATCACTTTGGGGCCCCAAAACGGTGAGTAATAGTCCATGAAACGGGCCAGATTAGGCCAAAACAGTGAGTGTTGATGACCGACACGTAAACGGACCTTAGGGTTCAACAACTATGGAATCGCTTCGGGACCCCTAAATGATGAGTAATAGTCCACGAATCGCGTCAGAATTGGCCAAAACTATGAGTGTTGACGACAGAGACGCAAACGCACCCGGGGATTGTAAATCATGGAAATCCCTCTGGGACGCCAAAACGGTGAGTAATAGTACACGAAACGGACCAGAAATTGGCCAAAATTGTGAGTGTCATTGACCGACACGTAAACGCACCACGTGGTTCGTAAATCATGGAAATCACGCTTGGACCAAAAAACAGAGTAATAGTCCAAGAAACGGGCCAGAATCGGCCAAAACTGCGAGTGTTGATGACCGACACGTAAATGCACCCTGCGGTTCGTTAACCGTGGATATCACTCCGGGGCCCCAAAACAGTGAGTAATAGTCCATGAAACAGGCCAGAATCAGCCAAAACTGTGGGTGTTGATGACTAACACGTAAGTGCGCCTTGGGGTTCTGCAACTATGGAAATCACTTCAGGCCCAGAAAACGGTGACTAAAAGTCCACAAAACGCGTTAGAATTGGCCAAAACTGTGAGTGTTCATAACCGACACGTAAGCGCACCAGGGGGTTCGTTAATCATGGGAATCATTCCGGGGCCCCAAAACAGTGAGTAATTGTCCACGAAACGGGCCAGAATTGGCCAAAACTACTAGTATTGATGACCGACATGTAAACGCACCCCGGGGATCGTTAATC
>NW_021275120.1:0-1255 GCF_002162155.2 Triticum dicoccoides | reverse complement strand
GTGTTTAGGTAGGTCGTGGTCTACACCCACGTCGGCTTTCGCTTGAAGTCTGCCGAGCACATGTCGTGTGCAGACGCTAAGTGGTGGAAACATGTATGAAGAAGTACACCCCTGCAGGGTTAACATCATCTATTCGAATAGCCATGTCCGCGGAAAAGGACTTCTGGGTTGCTTATATCAGTTCATAGACAAGTGAAAGTGGATACTTTAAAATGCGCAAGATAAGCGTGAGTGCTATGGATGGCGTTCTCGTAGGGAGACGGGAGCGGATCCATAGTGGTGTATTGATATGGTGAATATGTGGACTCGTGTGCGCCACCTCAAAAGAGTCGCTTGCAGTCGTAGTTTAGGATAGCCACCGAGTCAAAGCTGGCTTGCTGCCGTTAAACCCCACCATCCCCTTTGTTGAAAATGATGCATATGTAGTTAGTTCTGATGTAAGTCTTGCTGGGTACATTTGTACTCACGTTTGCCTATTTTATGTTTTTGCAGAGAGACTTCAGTCTCACTAGTAGTTCCACGTGGACTTTGACGTTTAGCTTGTTACCTCAGCTATGATCTTGTGCCCTCGGCAGGATTTGGTAGATAGTCAGGCTTCTCAGCCTTTTTCATTTATAGATGTCTGTACCCAGACATGATAGCTTCCGCTTGTGCTTTGACTTGTATGCTCTGATTGTTGGGTCGTGAGACCCATGTTTGTAATATCTCGCTCCTCGGAGCCTATTGATTAAAATACTTGAGTTGTAGAGTCATGTTGTGATGCCATGTTGTATTTGCACATATCGAGCATATTGTGTGTATGTTATTGAAAAGCTTGGTATGTGTGGGATCTGACAACCTAGTTGTTTATCCTTGGTAGCCTCTCTTACCGGGAAATGTCTCCTAGTGTTTCCACCGAGCCATGGTAGCTTGCTACTGCTCCGGGACACTTAGGCTGGCCGGCATGTGTCCTTCTTCGTTCCTGTGTCTGTCCCTTCGGGGAAATGTCACGCGATGAATACCGGAGTCCTGTTAGCCCGCTACAGCCCGGTTCACCGGAGTCCTGCTAGCCCAGTGCTACAGCCTGGATTCACTCGCTGATGACCGACACGTTCGATGCTGGGTCATGGATGCCTGTCCCTGTAAGTTTGTGCCACTTTGGGTTTACGACTAGCCATGTCAGCCCGGGCTCCTTATCATATGGATGCTAGCGACACTGTCATATACGTGTGCCAAAAGGCGCAAACGGTCCCGGGCAAAGGTAATGCGACACCCG
>NW_021275119.1:747-2059 GCF_002162155.2 Triticum dicoccoides | reverse complement strand
GCCTATTCGGGTTCCATCCGCAAGGAGATCCGGCCGGGGTGTCGCTCACGGCCCCAAACGATGTGTGCAGGGTTCCCAAGCCCACCAACCGGGTGCCACTTGGTACACCGTGCCACTGTGCCTAGTCTGTCCCAAGCCCACCTGTACCGGGTGCCACTTGGTAGACTACTAACACTACCTACAAACACCAGAAACTAGTTGCAACTCCTGGACAGAGATCATGTTGATTAATAAGTCGAGAGGGGTCGAGTTACCGGAACCCAATGTGTGGTAGTAGCTGTTCATGGATCACAAACACAGAACTCAGTTCCTGAGGACGGCTGCAATGAGACAACCCACCATGTACTCCTACATGGCCTCTCACCGCTACCTTTACCAAATCGTGTTCACACACTTAGCTCACACATAGTAGGACATGTTCACACGCCTCTGATTCATCCCCGATGAATCAGACCTGACTCGACTCTAAGCAGTAGCAGGCATGACAAAAAAACATGAATGAGTAGGCACAACAGGGCTCAAACAACTCCTACTCATGCTAGTGGGTTTCATCTATTTACTGTGGCAATGACAGGTCATGCAAAGAATAAAGGGGTTCAGCTACCGCAGCAAGTAACAAATATATTGTTGTTCTCCTAATGCAGTAAAAGAGAGCAGGAGCAAGAGAGTGGGATTGTATCGGAATGAACAAGGGGGTTTTGCTTGCCTGGCACTTCTGAAGATAACATTGAGTCTTCATCAGTGTCAACGATCACATCATCGGTATCACGTCTATCGAGAGGGGACAAATACCGGCAACACAAAAGGGAACACAATCAATGCAATGCACAATATGATGCATGATCATGACATGGCAAAATGAATGTGTTTTGAGCTAATGCAACTAGCAACAGATTAAATGAAGTTGGTTTGAATACAAGATTCAAATTCAAACTCCATATGTGATTATATAAATGCCCTTTAATTGATTTGTGCTAAACAGCAGCTATAAGTTGTTCTAACATGCGTGAAAATGGTACAGATGGATTCTTTGAATTTTTCTGATAATTTTTCATATATAAATTATTTAATTTGGAGTTACGGTTAATTTTCTATGATTTATTGAAGTTTTAGGCATTTTCTGGAATTAATAAATCATTTAAGAATTATTTAAATTCCAAAAAACATTTACTGCGTCAGCAGTGCGTCACCGTGACGTCAGCAAGTCAACAGGGGTCGGTCAGGGTCAAACCTGACGTGTGGGGTCCACACGTCAGTGACTAACTAACTAACCTAATTTTAATTAGAGCCTGGGCCCGCATGTCAGTGTCAG
>NW_021275119.1:0-737 GCF_002162155.2 Triticum dicoccoides | reverse complement strand
TAAACTAAACTAATTAACAGGGGGGATGGCCCCACCTGTCATCGACCCAGGGGGGGGTCAAACCCCTGGTCAACAGGGCCTAACCCGCCGGCGATGAGTCGCCGGCGAGGCCGAGGCGGCGGAGGCCTTCGGGTTTCGTGCTCCGGCGACCAAACGGACGGAGGAGGGGCTCTACGCGTAGCTGGGAGTCGCCCGCATCCATCTGTGCAAACGGCAGGGGCTGAGGTGGCCCGAGCTCACCGGAACGGGGCCCGTGGCGGCGACCGGAGTTCGGGCCAGCACGGGCACGGGGCTACGCTTGGCGAGCGAGCGAGCTGAGAGGCTGGGCAGCACCTGCTAGTCATGGGGAGCACTAAGAGCAGCTCAGTGGGGCCAGGGGAGCACGGAGGCTATGCGTGCAGCAGCAATGGCGGACGGTGGCTTCGGTGCCCGTGGGGAATGGCGCTACGGCACGGAGGGGAGCATGCTGAGTTAGGGGAGAGGGTCAGTGACTCACGGCGATGACGAGGGGACGCTCGGCGAGGTCGGGGACGGTCCGGAGCCGGCGAATTTGACGAAGATGGCCGGCGGGTCCGAGGTAGAAGACGACGGCGATGGCGGCGATGCAGGGCTTCCGGAGGGCTGTGGATCGGTGGGGAGGAAGAGGGGGTCGAGGCGGAGCTCCTGGGTGCATCGGCGAGGCTAGGGGTGGCCGGTGGCCATGGGTACGGCGACGATGACGGCGAGCTCCGCTCGGT
>NW_021275118.1:0-7276 GCF_002162155.2 Triticum dicoccoides | reverse complement strand
ATTTTTACCGATCACAAAAGTCTCAAATACATATTTACTCAGCCGGATTTAAATCTCCGTCAGCGAAGATGGCTGGAGTTGGTCAAGGATTATGATCTTGGAATAAATTATCATCCGGGTAAGGCCAACGTGGTTGCCGATGCACTCAGTCTAAAGCCCGTCATTTTAAACGTCATGCTGGAATCACTGCCTTCCGAACTTAAAGAAGAAATTGCTTAGCTCAACCTGGTCCTAGTTGAGGCTGGCCTTGCCAATATTCTGACGGTTACCCCTACTCTTGAGGAAGAAATCCGCAAGGCCCAGCAAGACGATGCCAATCTGCAGAAACGCATCAAGTCATCCGATTTCTCGAAGGATCAGTGCGGTACCCTCCGATTTAGGGGAAGGATTTGTGTGCCTAATCATGCTGATCTAAAGCAGAAAATTTTGTCAGAAGCCCACGAATCCTCGTATTCAATCCACCCTAGAGGCACAAAAATGTATGAAGACCTTCGACAAATATTCTGGTGGGATGGAATGAAAAAAGACATTACTTATTTTGTGGCCTATTGCGACATATGGAACAAAGTTAAGGCGAAATATCAGAAACCAGCCAGACTTCTCCAACCACTGCCCGTGTCACAATGGAAATGGGAAGATGTCTGTATGGATTTCATCACAGGATTACCCAGGACCCGACGAGGCAATAACGCGATCTGGATCAAAATGGACACATTAACCAAGGTGGCCCACTTCCTCCCAGTCAAAACCTCATACCGAGCAGATGAACTTGCCTGACTGTATGTATCTAGGATTGTCAGTTTACATGGAGTTCCCCGAACCATCACTACTGACCGAGGTTCACTTTTCACCTCTGCGTTCTGGACCCGTCTCCATCAAGCTCTTGGAACGGAATTAAAATACAACACTGCTTATCATCCTCAAACGGATGGGCAAATGGAAAGAGTAAATCAGATACTCAAAGATATGCTCCGAGCCTGCGTTTTATCCCAAGGACCAAAATGGGAAGATTGCTTGCCGTACGTCGAGTTCTCGTATAACAATGGGTTCTAGACCAGCTTAAAGATGTCACCTTATGAAGCTTTGTATGGCCGAAAGTGCCGCACTCCGTTAAATTGGTCTCAAACCGGAGATAGCCGTATTTTCGGAACACATCTCATGCTGGAAGCCAAAAAACAAGTCAAGGAGATCCGAGACAGATTACAATTGGCCAAATTGCGACAGAAAAGTTATTACGACGCAAAGCACCGGCAGATCAGTTTTGAACCCGGAGAACACGTCTACCTTTCGAGTCACACCCATGAAGGGAATAAAAAGGTTCCAAACACGTGGAAAGTTGGCACCCAAGTTTATTGGTCCATTTCCCGTCATGACACAAGCAGGTGCTATGGCATATCAGTTGGAGATGCCTCCAGAACTGTCAGACGTGCACAACATGTTCCATGTTTCACAACTGCGACGGTGCATCTCACCCTCGAGAAAAAGACCGATTGGCAGAGATAGAACTGGCAAATGACTTAACCTACGAAGAGAGGCCAGTGAAAATTTTGGATCAGATGGAAAGGGTCACTCGCAGTAAGTCACGAAAGTTTTACAAGGTTCAATGGATGCATCATACCGAGTCAGAATCAACCTGGGAATCAGAAGAATTTCTAAGGGCATGTTATCCAGAATGGTTTTCCCAAGCAACCGAATCTCGAGGACGAGATTCATTCTAAGTGGGGGAGGTTTGTCATAGCCTGGTTTTTTCCCTCTTTTCTTTGCTTGATTTTCAGCTGAGTTGATTTTGGATTTGGAGCTTTGAATCATTCCATTTGGACTTGACCACTTGTGTATCCCTTGATTTTCACCCAAGTGTTCCCTCTCCTCCTCAAATCCATCATTTCACCCCTGGCCAACCAAACAATATTGCTTGGAATATTTTTCTTAAATGAAAAATATTCATTTTTGCCTCCAAAACCCTAGCTAAACTCCTTGACCTCCAAAGCAACCCTCATTTCTGTTGCCCCAAAAATCATGAGAAAAATCCCAAATATTCTTTGGACCCTAGGGCACATTTCTGAGCAAAAATATTTCACCACTCTTTGGAATATTTTGGCTACAGAAAATAAAATCACTTCTGGGCTGAAATGGTAGTTTCTATAGCAAAGTTGCTTTTTACTAGCTCCAATGTAGCTGGTTTTCCCTGAGCTTATTTACCTTAGTAAGAGTCAGTAAAACCCCAAAGCTCAGCCCTTCAATCCCTGTGGTTTGACCACAGTAACTCCCCAAAGTTTCTGTCCAGTAACTTAACCTCATCACCATTTTAGTTCTACTGCACCTGGAACCAAACCGAGCCATGGTAACACCTCAGTTTACTAAGGACTACATGCCAGACATGCTTGTTAGTGTGTAGGTGGCCTGATGTCACAGTCCATGCAGTGACCACGTTCGTCCGAGGGGGCTGGCATGCCAAACGCGCGCTCTGCGCGTCGCCAGCGCCTCTGTAGAGCGCGTGCTCGCTGCCCAGCCAGCCGCAGCGCACCAACCCTCGCCCCCATCCTCGTCTCTACCTCCATAACTCCACATTGCCGCTCGCCGATGCCGGAGCTCACCGCAGCGAGCACGGGCACGGTCCGGCCAATGGCACAGTGCACGCGCACTGTGCTCGTCCCTTTCCTCGATCATGTGCTCGTCCGCATCCGGGCAAAGCTCCCGCGTGACCCCCGTCGCCTTCCCCCTCTCTCTCTGACACCGCTCGTTGCCGGGCGCTATGGACAGGTGTCCACCGGTGGAGCCCGAAACCCCCTCCCCGCTCGCCTATATAAGGAGCCACCCCCCCAGCCTCCTCGAGCACCATCCCGCACTCTCTCACACCCCACAAACTAGTAGGAAGCCGCAGCCCGGCCGGGTATGCCACGGGCTGCCGTTCCGGAGCCGAGCTCGCCAGTGATCCCTTCTGGATTGTTCCCGCAGCTCCGGCCCTCCCCAAGCCAAGGCGACTCCACTAGGGCCTCCGCCTCTCCTCTGTGAAGCCAACCCACCCCCGTAGAGCTCCTGAAGCCGGCCCTAGCCGCCATCTTCCTCACCTCCGGCGACCACTGCGTTCTGCCTCCGCTTGCGAGGAAGAATCTGACGTCGTCCAGCCACCGTTAGCCATGCTACAGGTACGGGCAGGTGCGCAATCGTCTTCTCCGTCGATCCCTCCCTCTCGTTTGCCTCCAAGAAGCCTCAGCGCCAGCGTGAGCTCCGGCGAAGCGCCGCGCCTCTCTGTTTCCTTCTCCCCTCCCTCCGGCCTGACTAGCGGGGCCTGCTAGTCAGCCACTCATTATGCGCGCGAAGCAGTATGAGTGGTGGCGCCCAGGGAGAGTACGCCTTCGACGTCACCCCCCTCTGTTTTCTTTTTCAAATTCATTTAAATTCCAGTAGCATTCAAATGGCCACAACTTTTATTCTACAAGTCCAAATGCATTGATTCTTTTTGCATCGTGTTCTGTGTCCAAAAATCTAACAACACCCAAGAGATTGGATTTTTCCTTGCTGTCTAGATTTTCCAGCATTTTTCAGAAGGTTTCTTGATATTTTTATTTTATGGTTTTGAATATTTTCAGAAGAACCAGCTTGTCTTGAGGATCACCAGGAGCCTTGTGAACCTCATCAGTACTAAGGCAAGCCACAGTAACATTTTTATGGTGCCACTTCAATATTTATGATTTTCATACTTGAACCTATGATTATTAATGCATTTAAATTAGTTATACAATAAATATATTCTATTATATGCTTGTTATGTTAAAATACTTGAACTTTAGAATGTTTGGAGTAAATATGGTTGGCAAGATAAGGAGAACTTAGTTGTAGTAATAAATAAATAATATGGTCATAGAGTTTGATGAGTAATTTAAATATTATTTTTGCATGAGGTATAATGATGATAATGCTAGAAATGGTTCTGGTATAAGTAAAGAGAGGTTTTAACCAGAATAGTAGCATGAGTTTATGATGGCTCCGTAGGAGCGTGGTTGGTGAAGTCTTTGCATGGTTATGTGATGCATATGTTAAGTGATGCATAGTATGGCAGCACAACACCGGTTCTTTTCTTTTCACATTAAGTTGAACCTGATTAATAATTCAACTTGAACATGTTGTTGACCGGGTCATGGTGCCGCTGAAACGAGTCTTTCCCAGTGCAACCACATTTGCCGGTATGGGACGGCCTTAATGCGTTTCATTGCCGTGCCTCTGGTCGGTGCCTCAATTTAGGGAAGGTTATGGGCGTGCTGTACCCTGGCCCGGTAGGCAATCATAACCTTGTGAACCCGTTGTTAAGTTGATTTTGGTACCGGATCCCAGAGTGGATCGTGGCCACGACGGTGGTCGAGGTGTCTGGAGGTAGACACGGGGCCACCCAGGACTAGACCGGTGGGGTCTAAGTCGAAAGGGTCGGGAGAGTGTCATGACAGGGAAATGGTTTCGTCGGTACGCTGTTGGTCCACCCTAATGGGAGTGCGAGGCCATGGGTTCCGTAGTGTGGGTACAGTGTACTAACCTCTACAGAGTGTTTTTAATCTATCGATAGCCGAGTCCACGGTTACGGACGGGCTTGAAAGTAAGGTACACCATGGGTCAACACTTAATAAATATGCACACTAATTTGCACTATGGATGGCAGTGAGGTCATCGTGTTGAGTTGGACATGAGTTGTCGGGTTGTGATCGCCGTAAGGATCATGGGCCACGAGTTGGTCGGGTTGTGATCACCGTAAGGTTCACGGGCCATGAGATGGTCGGGTGGTGATCGCCGTAAGGATCACTAGAATGTTTTGGTAATATCTTGTTTATTGGTCACATCTGGTAAGAAAGTCAGGAGAATGAGTACCTGTTGAGCATGGTCACAACATGTTGGATATATATATATAGTTGCATTGTTGATTAATTGGATAAATATCATTATATTGCCTGTCATCATGTTTATGTTTATTGTGAGCTTGCAAGTACATTCAATGTACTGACCTGGCGTGTCATGCCAGATTTCAGGAAAGTCCCGTCGGAAAGGAGTGATGTCCGAGTCTAGACCGTGTCCACGTCGATGTCCTTGTGCTATGGATTCCCGCTACATCGTTGTTCCGCTACTGAGTAGTTATCATGTTCGAGGCCCCCTTTTATGTTCACTAAATAATGTACATATCGTTCAGACTCACCGTGTGTGTCGCCTGGCCTCGCTAACCGTTGTAATATGAACTATGTTCCACTAGCATGAATAAAGCGGTTGTTTTCTGTACCATGTTGTTGTGTGTTGCTAGAAGACAAGGTCTCTAGGCTGGCAATGCAAGGTAAACCGGTCGCTCTGAGCTGGGATGCCACAGCTATCCAGCATGCACCTAGAGTATTAAGTTCATAAGAACAGACTAACGCATTAAGAAAGATGACATGATGTAGAGGGATAAACTCATGCAATATGATATAAACCCCATCTTTTTATCCTCGATGGCAACAATACAATACGTGCCTTGCTGCCCCTGCTGTCACTGGGAAAGGACACTGCATGATTGAACCCAAAGCTAAGCACTTCTCCCATGGCAAGAAAGATCAATCTAGTAGGCCAAACCAAACCGATAATTCGAAGAGACTTGCAAAGATAACTCAATCACACAAAAAAGAATTCAGAGGAGATTCAAATATTTCTCATAGATAAACTTGACCATAAACCCACAATTCATCGGATCTCGACAAACACACCGCAAAAAGAGTTACATCGAATAGATCTCCACAAGAGAGGGGGAGAACATGGTATTGAGATCCAAAAAAGAGAGAAGAAGCCATCTAGGTAATAACTATGGACCCGAAGGTCTATGGTAAACTACTCACAACTCATAGGATGGGCTATGGTGTTGATGTAGAAGCCCTCCGTGGTGAATTCCCCCTCCGGCAGAACACCAGCGACGGCTCCAAGATGGGATCTCGCGGATACATAAGGTTACAGTGGCGGAAATATTTCTTCGGTGGCTCCCCTGATGGTTTCGGGGTATATGGGTATATATAGGAGGAAGAAGTACGTCGGTGGACGCTCGAGGGGCCCACGAGAGAGGGGGGCGCGCCCTATAGGGGGGAGGGGTCGCCCCCACCACCCTCGTGGCTTCCTCGATTGCTTCTTAACTTGCACTCCAAGTCCTCTGGATCACGTTCGTTCCAAAAATCACGCTCCCGAAGGTTTCATTCCGTTTGGACTCCGTTTGATATTCCTTTTCTTTGATATACTCAAATAGGCAAAAAAAACAATACGGGCTGGGCCTCCGGTTAGTAGGTTAGTCCCAAAAATGATATAAAAGTGTAAAGTAAAGCCCATAAACATCCAAAACAGGTAATATAATAGCATGGAACAATAAAAAATTATAGATACGTTGGAGATGTATCAAGCATCCCCAAGCTTAATTCATGCTTGTCCTCGAGTAGGTGAATGATTACAGAATTTTTGATGTGGAATGCTACCTAGCATAATTCTCAATGTATTTCTCTTTATTGTGGCATGAACGTTCAGATCCAAATGATTCAAAATAAAAGTTCGTATTGACATAAGAAATAGTAATACTTCAAGCATAGTAATAAAGCAATCATGTCTTCTCAAAATAATATGGCTAGAGAAAGTTATCCCTACAAAATCATATAGTCTGGTTGTTTCTCTATCTTCATCACACAAAGTATTTAATCATGCACAACCCCGATGACAAGCCAAGCAATTGTTTCATACTTTAGTAATCTCAAACTTTTTCAATTTTTCACGCAATACATGAGCGTGAGCCATGGACATAGAACTATATGTGGAATAAAAGGGTGGTTGTGGAGAAGAGAAAAAGGAGAAGATAGTCTCACATCAAATAGGCGTATCAACGGGCTATGGAGATGCCCATTAATAGATATCAATGTGAGTGAGTAGGGATTGCCATGCAACGGATGCAGTAGAGCTATAAATATATGAAAGCTCAATAGAGGAAACTAAGTGGGTGTGCATCCAACTTGCTTGCTCACGAAGACCTAGGGCATTTTGAGGAAGCCCATCATTGGAATATACAAGCCAAGTTCTATAATGAAAAATTCCCACTAGTATACGAAAGTGACAACATAAGAGACTTTCTATCATGAAGATCATGGTGCTATTTTGAAGCACAAGTGTGGAAAAAGAGATAGTAGCATTGTCCCTTCTCTCTTTTTCTCTCATTATTTTTTTCTTTTCCTCTTTTTTTCTTTTCTTTCTCTTTTTTTCTTTTGGTGGGCTTCTTTGGCCTCTTTTTTTTTCATGG
>NW_021275117.1:0-2882 GCF_002162155.2 Triticum dicoccoides | reverse complement strand
TGACTCTGTTTTTCTATACTTGACCTTATTCTTTTTAATGCTGAAACCATTATCTCTAGCATAGCTGTTGTAGAAATCATATGCAGCATCGTGAGACGTAAAGGTCATTTCCATTATCTGCATGAACATATCCCTCTTATCATCTGCACTGGCAGTATCTTGGACATTCTTTGCACCATCATCTTGTGTCACCTACACAATCAAACCACAGCCATGAAAACAGATTTCTATGGTTTAACATTACTTACTTCCATAGAACATTGATTACACACATACCTCACTCATGATGACCAACGACTCGGACTCCCCAGAACCAGGTGCATCTAATGATTCGTCGTTAAGGCATGTCTTCGCGTGGGATTCACCTTAATAGTCGTACGCATTATGACATTCGGAAATGAACTGAATAATACAACATAAATGCATAATTACTTATCATATAATATTCCAGAAGAAATTCGATTTGCATGCCAACAAAATTTTTCACTTACGTACCTGACTAATGTAATCTTCATTCGAGAGCTCCAAGTTGTTTTCCTGATCATCATCAAGCTCATTGATCTATAAATTTTCAACACAAAGAATTAATGTTGTCGGATGCCACCAAAAAATTACAACATGACAATGCCACTCACATTAAGATCGTCCCATTCGTTCCCATTCTCTGACCGATCTTCACAATCAGAATTTTCATCATCTGACCAATATTCTATCCAGTCTTTCATCAGTTCTCCATACTCCATGTCTACCATGATATGAGTTAACTCCTCTTCCGCCATTTCCTACAACCAATAATATGTATCATCACATGTGCAAACATTATCAATGATGAAATATAAAACACATAGGACACGATCACAGATGTTATGTAAACAACCACAACCGAGGCCATTCAGATCTGCCAAACTTAGTAAGGAAGATGGCCACGACACCCGTCGTGATCACTTTCAATCGCGAGGAACTGCACGATCTCAAAACCTAGCTAGATCTGTGAGTACCTCTGCCGCCGGATACCTAGGTTAGCCGCCACATCAAATAACGATACTGGTGGTGCGCACATCCGACGGCAACCGACGCTACGTGAACCCAGATCACGAGGAGCAGCACTACCGGAACAAAATCCACGATCGCATGCACCGCCGGGTAGCTAGGTTAACCACTGCCACTGGCGCGGCGGCAGTTCGTTCGATGTTGCCGCGAGCGAGACTAGAGGGGGGACGCGGGATGCGGTACCTGTGCGCGATCGTTGGAGATTCATGACGTTGTCGCGCCCGCTGTCCGACGAGATCGTCGGCGACGAGATAGCGGCCGGTGGAGATCTACTACTTATGGAGCTGCGTCAATGCTCGCGAGATTAATGGAGCTGCTCGCGTGAATGATTGGAATCGGCAGGTCTTACGTGGATGTGTGGTCATATCTATGTTTTTATCGGACCAGGGTACTGTACGTATACGGTCTGGGTTATACAGGGCTAGACAGGGCTTGGATCTGGGCTGCGGCGGGCCAGGAAAAAAAATTCGCGGGGACAAAAATACCCCTCCGAAATTAGGTTAGGGGGAGCACCGGAGCAGGGCTCACTCAAACAAAGGGAAACTGCGGCAACCTCGTGTCTCCCCCGCGGGAGACCCAAGGGGGAACCCTAGCCGCCCTCCTCCCGCCTCCACCTCTCCTCCCCGCCGTCAACAGCGCCACCGGGCAAAGCTTGGTCAGTTGTCCGGCGGCGGAGCGTCTCTCCCCCTTGTCCATCGTGGTTGGCGCCGGGCAGCCAGATCGGGCGGGGTGCCGGACTAGCGTGGGGCCGGGCGGCGCGGTAGGCGGGTTTCTTGGCTACGTCGTGCGTGGCACAGCGGCGGCGGCGGCCTGCTCGCAGCATGGTGACGGCTGCGTAGTGGGCAAGATCGATGGTCGCGGGCGCTGCCGGGTTTAGATCAGATCCAATCTGGGTCTTGGGCTTGAACGCCGTCAGCCGCCGCGGAGTGGTGGTGGTTGTCGCTGACCACGCCGGATTGCTGGATTCGACGCCTGGAGATCTACGATGGATTCTTCTCGATCCTCGTTCATGGTTGGTTGAACCCCATGGCTCTCTCATCTCTGTAGGTTCTTGTTCGTGGTCCGTTGCCGGATCCGGAGACGACAGAGTTTTGGTGGTATAGGATGGGGACTGGAGGAAATTTTGATCGGTTTGTTCGGTCCGGCGTCGGCGATGTCTCTCGGCGCTGTTACCCTCCGTGGAGGCGATGTCGAGGTCTCTCCTATCCACCACCGAACCCCTCCCGGACGAAAGTCCGGTGGCAGCGTCCTTTCCGTCGTACCCTCGATGGTGGCGCCGTCTTGGGAGGTTCTACTTTTCGGCGGAGAGATGATGTGGGTGATGGACCTTGGCTTCACCTTGAGTAAGACAAAGCCAAAACCGTTCGCAGTTTCCCTAATGGAAATCGACTGGAACAAACACGTCTTGTTTCACAAAAATAAAAGTGTGCAAAGGTACCTAGCACCAGTATCAGCTGAGTATATGCATACCTTGATTTCCATTTGATGTGACCCATTCTGTATAAAACGTACTGAGATTTGAGACCTCTCCTCCTCTGCCTTCCCCGCCTCCCGCGCCGCATCTACGCGGGTGCCGCCCCTCCCACCCCCCGCCAGCCACCGCGCCACTGCGGACATTCCATTGGCTCCGACGCAGTCCCTGACCACCAGGATTTGTGCCTCCTTGGCCCACCGACGGCGCACTACCGGTAGATCTGCGGCTACCACCGCCGGCGACTATGCCTTGCCATTGATTGGCCGTGTATCGGAACGCACTGCCCCGGCAAACCCTCCGCGCCACATAAAGGTATTGACTCCGCCTCTAGCAACTCGGATCTCTCCCGCCGGCGGTT
>NW_021275116.1:0-906 GCF_002162155.2 Triticum dicoccoides | reverse complement strand
AGGAGGAGAGGTGTTGGGGAGGGGAGGGGCTGCGCCTTGGCTTGTGTTAAGCTCCCATGCGCCTCCCCACTATATATAGGGGTGGAGGGGCTGGTTTCTTTCCCTCCAAGTCCATTGGGGCGTTGGCCAAGGTGGGAGGAAAGAAATCCCATCATTTCCTTCCCCACCGATTGTTATCCCCCCTTTTTAGGGATCTTGATCTTATCCCTTCGGGATATGATCTTATTCCTTCTAAGGGGGGATCTTGGTGCGCCTTGACCAGGGGTGTGGGGCCTTTCCCCCACTACTCACGTTCATGTGGGTCCCCCCATGTAGGTGGGCCCCACTCCGGAACCTTCTAGAACCTTCCCGGTACAATACCGAAAAATCCCGAACATTTTCCGGTGGCCAAAATAGGACTTCCCATATATAAATCTTTACCTCCGGACCATTCCGGAACTCCTCGTGACGTCCGGGATCTCATACGGGACTCCGAACAACATTCGGTAACCACATACAAACTTCCTTTATAACCCTAGCGTCATCGAACCTTAAGTGTGTAGACCCTACGGGTTCGGGAGACATGTAGACATGACCGAGACGTTCTCCGGTCAATAACCAACAGCGGGATCTGGATACCCATGTTGGCTCCCACATGCTTCTCGATGTTGTCATCGGATGAACCACGATGTCGAGGATTCGATCAAACCCTGTATACAATTCCCTTTGTCAATCGGTACGTTACTTGCCCGAGACTCGATCGTCGGTATCCCAATACCTTGTTCAGTCTCGTTACCGGCAAGTCACTTTACTCGTACCGTAATGCATGATCTCGTGGCCAACACTTTGGTCACCTTGAGCTCATTATGATGATGCATTACCGAGTGGGCCCAGAGATACCTCTCCGTCATACGGAGTGACAAATCC
>NW_021275115.1:0-1666 GCF_002162155.2 Triticum dicoccoides | reverse complement strand
AATGCATGAGTTAACTAAGGAAAACATTGAGCGCATGAATGCTAAATATAAACTTGCTGGAGATAAGGGTAGAAAACATGTTGTGTTTGCACCTGGAGATCTTGTTTGGTTACATTTGCGTAAGGATAGATTTCCTGATTTGCGCAAATCAAAGTTAATGCCACGTGCTGATGGTCCCTTTAAGGTGTTAGAGAAAATAAATGATAATGCATATAAACTTGAGCTGCCTGCAGATTTTGGGGTTAGTCCCACTTTTAACATTGCAGATTTGAAGCCTTATTTGGGTGAGGAAGATGAACTTCCGTCGAGGACGACTTCATTTCAAGAAGGGGAGGATGATGAGGACATTAATACAATTGTTACACCCACAGCCCCTGCTGCTATACATACTGGACCAATTACTAGAGCTCGTGCACGCCAACTAAATTACCAGGTAGTTTCGTTTCTTGGTAATGATTCTAATGTTCATGAGAATATGATGCTGCCTAAATTGGATACATTTGTTTTGCTTACAAATGAAGGGCCTAGCTTGGAGAAGGATGAACATTGGAGCAAGAACAAGCATGGAGATGATGGCATGCGCAAGGGGAACAAGAACGGAGTTACAAGTGATGATTTCAGGACTTTGAAGCCACCATAATGGGTGCATGAAGCCTTGGACGAAATATACAAGATGCCACTTCATAAATTTCGTCCCGAGGCTATTTTAGGTGCTGCGTCACCTTATTATTGGGCCAGGCCCATGTAATTTCGAAATACATAAGTATAGGCTATTTTTAGAGTCCGTATGTGTGGGGAAACAAGAGATAGGGTTGATTTCGGAGCCCTCCACCAAGGGCCACGAAATTCCCCCCCTCTTCCTCCATATATACAGCCCTTAGGGCATCGTTTAGACTTTGGGTTTTGTTTAGATTAAAAGTTCGCCATAGCTGCAACTTCGCGTACTTCGTTTGTGTTCAACGACCAGACAAAGGCGTCACAGAACCCCACCTTGATCAATAAAGCTTTCATCTTATATTCGCAATATCCAGATTGCAATCTTAGTTTCTTGCTTGTTCTTCGATTGCTTGCAGGAATAGACCTTCGTGGTCAGGTTGATTGTGCTCCAGCGTGGTCAATAACCTTTCAGAGTTGGTTTAGCGATTGCTAAGGCGCAACTCGTGCACGTTTGTAGTCGGATCGTCAAAGTCATCTTCACCAAATCGATAGTTATCATCTCATCGAAAGATCGGGACACCCCCGCCTCTATTAAGTTGTGTATGGTTTCCTACCTCGTGCACCTATTGATTTGTTGCCTCTTCCATCTTCGGAGAAGGTTAATTTTGATGCTAAACAACATGCTGAATTGATTTTAAAAATGCATGAGTTAACTAAGGAAAACATTGAGCGTATGAATGCTAAATATAAACTTGCTGGAGATAAGGGTAGAAAACATGTTGTGTTTGCACCTGGAGATCTTGTTTGGTTACATTTGCGTAAGGATAGATTTCCAGATTTGCGCAAATCAAAGCTAATGCCACGTGCTGATGGTCCCTTTAAGGTGTTAGAGAAAATAAATGATAATGCATATAAACTTGAGCTGCCTGCAGATTTTGGGGTTAGTCCCACTTTTAACATTGCAGATTTGAAGCCTTATTTGGGTGAGGAAGATGAACTTCCGTCGAGG
>NW_021275114.1:0-951 GCF_002162155.2 Triticum dicoccoides | reverse complement strand
GATCCTTCTTGGTCTTGGTTACTCTTCTCGAAGAGGTCGACCCATTATATTGATGTCTTCCTTTCTCTGCTTCAGGTCATCATGATGAAGTCATCATCCTTTCTTCGGAAATTTCATCGTACTAACGAAAGATTAAGGGGGTATACCGAAGAATGGATCTCTGCAGGGTAGATTATTTGGTAGACAACAACGAGGAAGGTGGCGGAAAGTAACTCTCGAATTGAAATTCAAGACAATATCGAGAGCAAAGCAAGAAGGTGCAAAATAGAAGTTTCAAGCGCATAGGCAATCGTTCGTTGCCTGAAGCGAAGTGTGAAAGGGGTTTAGAGCAATGGGAATAAGTATTGCGTCTGATACCAGATTGATGATCTCATCGGAAGGTGGCTCGTGAATTACACACGAGGCCACGCGTGAGGAATAACTTTGGGAACAGGGGGTGTACAGGAGAGTCAGGTTTCGATCCTGTGGAACTATGGGTTATGGGCCCACCATGTGGGTTAAAAATAGGAAGGGCGGAGACGTCTTGCGCGATCATGCAAGCAAGGCATGTCAGAGGGTAGCCTGTCGATTAAGTCGACAACAACGTCGATACCAAGGGCGAGGGACGAAGAGAACCATTTTCCTGCTCGTTGAACGAGGCGGGCCAATAGGCAAAGTTCTCGTCCATCGGTGGTTACCGGAATATCATCAACAATCGTAACAGGGTCTTACTGACCAATTATACATCGAGGGGTTTACATAAGCAGTGAATCTTTACTGCTTAGATTATATAGATCACAAGAATGACAAACACAACAATGGAAAGGAAAATATGAATATCAGATTAAACAGAACAATGGAAAGGAAAATGTGTTAAAACACATAATTCAAGGGTATATCCTTCCCAAGGACAAGCAGAGCAAGATATCCATGACAGGATATAAAGTAGAAAACCATTTAGTTAAGGGGGGG
>NW_021275113.1:0-1214 GCF_002162155.2 Triticum dicoccoides | reverse complement strand
AACACACAATTTTGGCTGATTCTGGCCCGTTTCGTGGATTATTACTCACTGTTTCGGGTCCCAAAGTGATTTCCACGACATACGAACCCTGGGGCGCTTTTACGTGTCGGTCATCAACACTCACATTTTTGGCTGATTCTGGTCCGTTTCGTGCACTATTACTCACCGTTTTGGGGCCCCAGAGTGATTTCCATGATCGACGATTCTTGGGGTGCGTTTACGTGTCCGTCGTCAACACTCACAGTTTGTCCAATTTTGACCCATTTTGTTGACTATTACTCACCATTTTGGCTCCCAAAGCGGTTTCCATAGTTATTGAACCTCAAGGTGCGCTTATGTGTCGGTCATCAACACTCGTAATTTTGGCCAATTCTGGCTCATTTCCTGGACTATTGCTCACTGTTTTGGTTTCCCAAAGAGAGTTCCTCGATTGACGATCCCCGGGATGTGTTTACGTGTGCGTCGTCAACACTCTCAGTTTTGTCCAATTCTGGCCGTTTTCATGGACTATTACTCACCGTTTTGGGTCACCGAAGTGATTTCCATAGTTGTTGAACCCCAGGGTGCGATTACGTTTTGGTCAACAACACTCACAAGTTTGGCTGATTTTGGCCCGTTTCGTTGACTGTAACTGACTGTTTGGGGTCCCAGAGTGATTTCCATGATTGATGAAGCCCAGGGTGCGATTACGTGTAGGTCATCAACACTCGCAATTTTAGCCCGATTCTGGCCCGTTTTTTGGACTATTAATCACTGTTTTGGGATCCGGAGTGATCTCCATGATTGAAAAACCCAGGGTGCGTTTATGTGTCGGTCATCAACACACAATTTTGGCTGATTCTGGCCCATTTCGTGGATTATTACTCACTGTTTCGGGTCCCAAAGTGATTTCCACGACATACGAACCCTGGGGCGCTTTTACGTGTCGGTCATCAACACTCACATTTTTGGCTGATTCCGGTCCGTTTCGTGCACTATTACTCACCGTTTTGGGGCCCCAGAGTGATTTCCATGATCGACGATTCTTGGGGTGCGTTTACGTGTCCGTCGTCAACACTCACAGTTTGTCCAATTTTGACCCATTTTGTTGACTATTACTCACCATTTTGGCTCCCAAAGCGGTTTCCATAGTTATTGAACCTCAAGGTGCGCTTATGTGTCGGTCATCAACACTCGTAATTTTGGCCAATTCTGGCTCATTTCCTGGACTATTG
>NW_021275112.1:0-1905 GCF_002162155.2 Triticum dicoccoides | reverse complement strand
TGCACCGACGTCTCAATGAGTTGTCGGAACTGAAACGTTGCCGTGGCACCGTTTTGTTATCATCACCGTGGCACGATGAAAAATGCTTCTTAATATGCTCTTATCAACATTTTCATAAATATTGCATAACACTTGAACATGTCATCCGCATCATGATAATAACATTTAAATGTTTAAAATTGTTGTTGCACCGAATTGCTAAATGCATATGGGGATTTACCGGAATTGTTGTTTGTTATTTCTGGCCTCATTTAAACTTGCCTAAAGGTTTAGTTTACTTATGCTCCACCTCTTGCCATGTTCAAACAACATTTAATTTTGTTGAGTAGTTTAAACGAGAGAGAACTAAATAATTAAATGTGGTGTTTCGTCAATATGCAACTTGTTGCATATTGAGCTCCACTTAACTTGTAGTTTTGCTTGTGCACCTTGCCATGCCATGCATAATTAAACCAGACATGCATCATACTTGGTTGTGCATCATGCCATGTTTATGTGATGGTTGTTTACTATGTTGCTTGCTTCTTTCCGGGTTGCTTCTCTCGTTAGCTTCGGTTCCGTTCCAGAGTTGTGAGGATTCGTTCGACTCTGTCCGTTTGTCTTCTTCATGGACTCATTCTTCTTCCTTGCTGGATCTCAGGCAAGATGACCATACCCTTGAAATCACTTCTATCTTTGCTTGCTAGTTGCTCGCTCTTTTGCTCTGCTGCGATACCTACCACTTGCTATATCATGCCTCCCATATTGCCATGTCAAGCCTATAACCCACCTTGTCCTAGCAAACCGTTGTTTGGCTATGTTACCGCGTTGCTCAGCCCCTCTTATAGCGTTGCTAGTTGCAGGTGAAGATGGAGTTTGTTCCTTGTTGGAACATGTTTATTGTTGGGATATCATTATTATATCTTGTTTACTTTAATGCACCTATATACTTGGTAAAGGGTGGAAGGCTTGGCCTTATGCCTGGTGTTTTGTTCCACTCTTGCCGCCCTAGTTTCCGTCATACCGGTGTTATGTTCCTTGATTTTGTGTTCCTTATGCGGTTGGGTTATAATGGGAACCCCTTGACAGTTCGCCTTGAATAAAACTCCTCCAGCAAGGCCCAACCTTGGTTTTACCATTTGACACCTAAGCCTTTTTTCCCTTGGGTTCTGCAGACTCAAGGGTCATCTTTATTTTAAACCCCCGGGACAGTGCTCCTCTGAGTGTTGGTCCAAACTGGGCGATGTCCGGTGCCCCCTGGGCAACCAGGGTTTATGCCAACCCGATGTCTTGCCCATCCGGTGTGCCCTGAAAACGAGATACATGCAACTCCTATCGGGATTTGTCGGCACATCGGGCGGCTTTGCTGGTCTTGTTTTACCATTGTCGAAATGCCTTGTAACCGGGATTCCGAGCCTGATCGGGTCTTCCTGGGAGAAGGAATATCCTTCGTTGACCATGAGAGCTTGTGATGGGCTAAGTTGGGACACCCCTGCAGGGTTTTGAACTTTCGAAAGCCGTGCCCGCGGTTATGGGCAGATGGGAATTTGTTAATATCTGGTTGTAGAAAACTTGACACTTAACTTAATTAAAATGCATCAACCGCGTGTGTAGCTGTGATGGTCTCTTTTCGGCGGAGTCCCGGAAGAGAACACGGTCTCGTGTTATGCTGGAACGTAAGTAGTTTCAGGATCACTTCTTGATCATTATAGCTTCTCGACCCTGCTTTGCTTCTCTTCTCGCTCTCATTTGTGTAAGTTAGCCACCATATATGCTAGTGCTTGCTGCAGCTCCACCTCACTACCTTTTCCTACCCATAAGCTTAAATAGTCTTGATCGCGAGGGTGTGAGATTGCTGAGTCCCTGTGACTCACAAATACTTCCAAACAGTTGCAGGTGCCGATGAGACCAGTCCAGGTGACGCAA
>NW_021275111.1:0-1906 GCF_002162155.2 Triticum dicoccoides | reverse complement strand
TGCACCGACGTCTCAATGAGTTGTCGGAACTGAAACGTTGCCGTGGCACCGTTTTGTTATCATCACCGTGGCACGATGAAAAATGCTTCTTAATATGCTCTTATCAACATTTTCATAAATATTGCATAACACTTGAACATGTCATCCGCATCATGATAATAACATTTAAATGTTTAAAATTGTTGTTGCACCGAATTGCTAAATGCATATGGGGATTTACCGGAATTGTTGTTTGTTATTTCTGGCCTCATTTAAACTTGCCTAAAGGTTTAGTTTACTTATGCTCCACCTCTTGCCATGTTCAAACAACATTTAATTTTGTTGAGTAGTTTAAACGAGAGAGAACTAAATAATTAAATGTGGTGTTTCGTCAATATGCAACTTGTTGCATATTGAGCTCCACTTAACTTGTAGTTTTGCTTGTGCACCTTGCCATGCCATGCATAATTAAACCAGACATGCATCATACTTGGTTGTGCATCATGCCATGTTTATGTGATGGTTGTTTACTATGTTGCTTGCTTCTTTCCGGGTTGCTTCTCTCGTTAGCTTCGGTTCCGTTCCAGAGTTGTGAGGATTCGTTCGACTCTGTCCGTTTGTCTTCTTCATGGACTCATTCTTCTTCCTTGCTGGATCTCAGGCAAGATGACCATACCCTTGAAATCACTTCTATCTTTGCTTGCTAGTTGCTCGCTCTTTTGCTCTGCTGCGATACCTACCACTTGCTATATCATGCCTCCCATATTGCCATGTCAAGCCTATAACCCACCTTGTCCTAGCAAACCGTTGTTTGGCTATGTTACCGCGTTGCTCAGCCCCTCTTATAGCGTTGCTAGTTGCAGGTGAAGATGGAGTTTGTTCCTTGTTGGAACATGTTTATTGTTGGGATATCATTATTATATCTTGTTTACTTTAATGCACCTATATACTTGGTAAAGGGTGGAAGGCTTGGCCTTATGCCTGGTGTTTTGTTCCACTCTTGCCGCCCTAGTTTCCGTCATACCGGTGTTATGTTCCTTGATTTTGTGTTCCTTATGCGGTTGGGTTATAATGGGAACCCCTTGACAGTTCGCCTTGAATAAAACTCCTCCAGCAAGGCCCAACCTTGGTTTTACCATTTGACACCTAAGCCTTTTTTTCCCTTGGGTTCTGCAGACTCAAGGGTCATCTTTATTTTAAACCCCCGGGACAGTGCTCCTCTGAGTGTTGGTCCAAACTGGGCGATGTCCGGTGCCCCCTGGGCAACCAGGGTTTATGCCAACCCGATGTCTTGCCCATCCGGTGTGCCCTGAAAACGAGATACATGCAACTCCTATCGGGATTTGTCGGCACATCAGGCGGCTTTGCTGGTCTTGTTTTACCATTGTCGAAATGCCTTGTAACCGGGATTCCGAGCCTGATCGGGTCTTCCTGGGAGAAGGAATATCCTTCGTTGACCATGAGAGCTTGTGATGGGCTAAGTTGGGACACCCCTGCAGGGTTTTGAACTTTCGAAAGCCGTGCCCGCGGTTATGGGCAGATGGGAATTTGTTAATATCTGGTTGTAGAAAACTTGACACTTAACTTAATTAAAATGCATCAACCGCGTGTGTAGCTGTGATGGTCTCTTTTCGGCGGAGTCCCGGAAGAGAACACGGTCTCGTGTTATGCTGGAACGTAAGTAGTTTCAGGATCACTTCTTGATCATTATAGCTTCTCGACCCTGCTTTGCTTCTCTTCTCGCTCTCATTTGTGTAAGTTAGCCACCATATATGCTAGTGCTTGCTGCAGCTCCACCTCACTACCTTTTCCTACCCATAAGCTTAAATAGTCTTGATCGCGAGGGTGTGAGATTGCTGAGTCCCTGTGACTCACAAATACTTCCAAACAGTTGCAGGTGCCGATGAGACCAGTCCAGGTGACGCAA
>NW_021275110.1:0-1343 GCF_002162155.2 Triticum dicoccoides | reverse complement strand
ACCCTAGCGTCATCGAACCTTAAGTGTGTAGACCCTACGGGTTCGGGAGACATGTAGACATGACCGAGACGTTCTCCGGTCAATAACCAACAGCGGGATCTGGATACCCATGATGGCTCCCACATGTTCCACGATGATCTCATCGGATGAACCACGATGTCAAGGACTTAATCAATCCCGTATTCAATTCCCTTTGTCTATCGGTATGTTACTTGCCCGAGATTCGATCGTCGGTATCCAATACCTTGTTCAATCTCGTTACCGGCAAGTCACTTTACTCGTTCCGTAACACATCATCCCGTGATCAACTCCTTGGTCACATTGCGCATATGATGATGTCCTACCGAGTGGGCCTAGAGATACCTCTCCGTTTACACGGAGTGACAAATCCCAGTCTCGATCCGCATAAAACAATAGATACTTTCGGAGATACCTGTAGTGCACCTTTGTAGTCACCCAGTTACGTTGTGACGTTTGATACACCCAAAGCACTCCTACGGTATCCAGGAGTTACACGCTCTCATGGTCGAAGGAAGAGATACTTGACATTGGCAAAGCTCTAGCAAATGAACTACACGATCTTTTGTGCTAGTCTTAGGATTGGGTCTTGTCCATCACATCATTCTCCTAATGATGTGATCCCGTTATCAACGACATCCAATGTCCATAGCCAGGAAACCATGACTATTTGTTGATCACAACGAGCTAGTCAACTAGAGGCTCACTAGGGACATATTGTGGTCTATGTATTCACACGTGTATTACGATTTCCGGATAATACAGTTAAAGCATGAATAAAAGACAATTATCATGAACAAGGAAATATAATAATAATACTTTTATTATTGCCTCTAGGGCATATTTCCAACAGTCTCCCACTTGCACCAGAGTCAATAATCTAGTTCACATCGCCATGTGATTAACACTCACAGGTCACATCGCCATGTGACTAATACCCAAGAGTTTACTAGAGTCAGTAGTCTAGTTCACATCACTATGTGATTAACACTCAATGAGTTTTATGTTTGATCATGTTGCTTGTGAGAGAGGTTTTAGTCAACGGGTCTGAACCTTTCAGATCCGTGTGTGCTTTACAAATCTCTATGTCATCTCCTAGATGCAGCTACCACGCTCTATTTGGAGCTATTCCAAACAACTGTTCTACTTGGAGCTATTCTAAATTATTGCTCCATTATATGTATCCGGTCTCTCTACTCAGAGCTATCCGGATAGGTGTCAAGCTTGCATCGTCGTAACCTTTACGACGAACTCTTTTACCACCTCCATAATCGAGAAAATTCCTTAGTCCACTAGTTACTAAGGATAACTTTGACCGCTGTCCT
>NW_021275109.1:0-1129 GCF_002162155.2 Triticum dicoccoides | reverse complement strand
TTAGGATTGGGTCTTGTCCATCACATCATTCTCCTAATGATGTGATCCCGTTATCAACGACATCCAATGTCCATAGCCAGGAAACCATGACTATCTGTTGATCACAACGAGCTAGTCAACTAGAGGCTCACTAGGGACATATTGTGGTCTATGTATTCACACGTGTATTACGATTTCCGGATAATACAGTTATAGCATGAATAAAAGACAATTATCATGAACAAGGAAATATAATAATAATACTTTTATTATTGCCTCTAGGGCATATTTCCAACAGTCTCCCACTTGCACTAGAGTCAATAATCTAGTTCACATCGCCATGTGATTAACACTCACAGGTCACATCGCCATGTGACTAATACCCAAGAATTTACTAGAGTCAGTAGTCTAGTTCACATCACTATGTGATTAACACTCAATGAGTTTTATGTTTGATCATGTTGCTTGTGAGAGAGGTTTTAGTCAACGGGTCTGAACCTTTCAGATCCGTGTGTGCTTTACAAATCTCTATGTCATCTCCTAGATGCAGCTACCACACTCTATTTGGAGCTATTCCAAACAACTGTTCTACTTGGAGCTATTCTAAATTATTGCTCCATTATATGTATCCGGTCTCTCTACTCAGAGCTATCCGGATAGGTGTCAAGCTTGCATCGTCATAACCTTTACGACGAACTCTTTTACCACCTCCATAATCGAGAAAATTCCTTAGTCCACTAGTTACTAAGGATAACTTTGACCGCTGTCCTGTGAGCCATTCTTGGATCACTCTTGTACCCCTTGACTGACTCATGGCAAGGCACACTTCAGGTGCGGTACACAGCATAGCATACTGAAGAGCCTACATCTTAAGCATAGGGGACGACCTTCGTCCTTTCTCTCTATTCTGCCGTGGTCGAGCTTTAAGTCTTAACTTCGTACCTTACAACTCAGGCAAGAACTCCTTCTTTGACTGGTCCATCTTGAACACCTTCAAGATCATGTCAAGGTATGTGCTCATTTGAAAGTATTATTAAGCATTTTGATCTATCCTTATAGATCTTGATGCTCAATGTTCAAGTAGCTTAATCCAGGCTTTCCATTGAAAAACACTTTCAAAATAACCCTATATGCTTTCCAGAAATTCTAC
>NW_021275108.1:0-528 GCF_002162155.2 Triticum dicoccoides | reverse complement strand
CGCGGCGTCGGGGCGGCGTCGAGGCGGCGGGGCAGCGGCGTCGGGGCGGCGTCGAGGCGGCGGGGCAGCGGCGTCGGGGAAGGGGATCGAGGGCGAGGGCGAGGGAGAGAGAGGGGATAGCTAGGTGGGCCGCCGGGGAGGAACTATGGATGGGGGCGGCACAATACTAATGGCGCACCACCCCTCGGTGCGCCATAAGTACATCCACACTAATGGCGCACCTCACCCTGGTGCGCCATTAGTATTTTTTTTTTGATTTCTGCTCGAGCCAATAGGTTATCTTCCACCTGACCTGATCCACACCAAGTTCCCTCTACTAGCTCGACTGGTTAGCAGCCAGTTCTCACACTAGGAGGTCCTGGGTTCGATTCCCATGCTCCACAATTTTTTTAATGCATTTAAAATGCTGTTTGATACTTATTTGTGTTTAAATATGTTCAAACTTGTTTAAATCATAACAGTAATATTTTTTTATAAGACAGTAATAATTTTTTTAAAAATATCATCAAACAGTAATGCCGGTGGAGC
>NW_021275107.1:0-879 GCF_002162155.2 Triticum dicoccoides | reverse complement strand
TGCCAATGTCAAGTATCTCTTCCTTTGACCATGAGATCGTGTAACTCCTGGATACCGTAGGAGTGCCTTGGGTGTATCAAACGTCACAACGTAACTGGGTGACTATAAAGGTACACTACAGGTATCTCCGAAAGTATCTATTGTTTTATGCGGATCGAGACTGGGATTTGTCACTCCGTGTAAACGGAGAGGTATCTCTGGGCCCACTCGGTAGGACATCATCATATGCGCAATGTGACCAAGGAGTTGATCACGGGATGATGTGTTACGGAACGAGTAAAGTGACTTGCCGGTAACGAGATTGAACAAGGTATTGGATACCGACGATCGAATCTCGGGCAAGTAACATACCGATAGACAAAGGGAATTGAATACGGGATTGATTAAGTCCTTGGCATCGTGGTTCATCCGATGAGATCATCGTGGAACATGTGGGAGCCAACATGGGTATCCAGATCCCGCTATTGGTTATTGACCGGAGAACGTCTCGGTCATGTCTGCATGTCTCCCGAACCCGTAGGGTCTACACACTTAAGGTTCGATGACGCTAGGGTTATAAAGGAAGCTTGTATGTGGTTACCGAATGTTGTTCGGAGTCCCAGATGAGATCCCGGACGTCACGAGGAGTTCCGGAATGGTCCGGAGGTAAAGATTTATATATAGGAAGTCCTGTTTCGGCCATCGGGACAAGTTTCGGGGTCATCGGTATTGTACCGGGACCACCGGAAGGGTCCCGGGGGCCCACCGGGTGGGGCCACCTGCCCCGGGGGGCCACATGGGCTGTAGGGGGTGCGCCTTGGCCTACATGGGCCAAGGGCACCAGCCCCTAGAGGCCCATGCGCCAAGATATAGGAAAAAGGGGAGAGTCCTAAAGGGGGA
>NW_021275106.1:0-881 GCF_002162155.2 Triticum dicoccoides | reverse complement strand
ATGGAAATCGCTTTGGGGCCCCAAAACGGTGAGTAACAGTCCACGACACGGGTCAGAATCGACAAAAACCGCGAGTGTTGATAACCAACCCGTAAGCGCACCCAGGGGTTCGTTAATCGTGGAAATCACTCCGGGGACCCAAAAAAGTGAGTAATAGTCCATGAAACGGGCCAGAATCGGCCAAAACTGTGAGTGTTGATGACCGACACGTAAACGCACGCCGGGGTTCGTTAATCGTGGAAATCACTCCGGGACCCCAAAACAGTGAGTAATAGTATGCAAAAAAGGCAAGAATCGGACAAAAATGTAAGTGTTGATGACCGAAACGTAAACGCACCCCGCGGTTAGTTAATTGTTGAAATCACTTCGATACCCCAAAACAGTGCGTAATACTCCACGAAACGGGCCAGAATCGGCCAAAACTGCGAGTGTTGATGAGCGACACATAAATGCACCCCGGTGTTCGTCAATCATGGAAATCACGCTGAGACCCAAAAACAGAGTAATAGTCCAAGAAACGGGCCAGAATCGGCCAAAACAGTGAGTGTGGATGACCGACACGTAAATGCACCCCGTGGTTCGTTAATCGTGGAAATCACTCCGGGGGCCCAAAAAAGAGAGTAATAGTCCATGATACGGGCCAGAATCAGCCAAAACTATGAGTATTGATGACCGACACGTAAGCGCGCCTTGGGGTTCAACAACTATGGAAATCACTTCGGGACCTGAAAACAGTGAGTAATAGTCCACAAAACACGTTAGAATTCGCCAAAATTGTGAGTGTTGCTGACCGACACGTAAACACAACCCGGGGTCATTTCAGGACCCCCATAACTAAGTAATAGTCCAAGAAACGGGCCAGAATCGGCCCAAACTGTGAT
>NW_021275105.1:0-1014 GCF_002162155.2 Triticum dicoccoides | reverse complement strand
CGACACGTAAACACAACCCGGGGTCATTTTGGGACCCCCATAACTAAGTAATAGTCCCAGAAACGGGCCAGAACCGGCCCAAACTGTGATTGTTGATGACCTACACTTAAGCGCACCTTGGGGTTCAACAACCATGGAAATCGCTTTGGGGCCCCAAAACGGTGAGTAACAGTCCACGACACGGGTCAGAATCGACAAAAACCGCGAGTGTTGATAACCAACCCGTAAGCGCACCCAGGGGTTCGTTAATCGTGGAAATCACTCCGGGGACCCAAAAAAGTGAGTAATAGTCCATGAAACGGGCCAGAATCGGCCAAAACTGTGAGTGTTGATGACCGACACGTAAACGCACGCCGGGGTTCGTTAATCGTGGAAATCACTCCGGGACCCCAAAACAGTGAGTAATAGTATGCAAAAAAGGCAAGAATCGGACAAAAATGTAAGTGTTGATGACCGAAACATAAACGCACCCCGCGGTTAGTTAATTGTTGAAATCACTTCGATACCCCAAAACAGTGCGTAATACTCCACGAAACAGGCCAGAATCGGCCAAAACTGCGAGTGTTGATGAGCGACACATAAATGCACCCCGGTGTTCGTCAATCATGGAAATCACGCTGAGACCCAAAAACAGAGTAATAGTCCAAGAAACGGGCCAGAATCGGCCAAAACAGTGAGTGTGGATGACCGACACGTAAATGCACCCCGTGGTTCGTTAATCGTGGAAATCACTCCGGGGGCCCAAAAAAGAGAGTAATAGTCCATGATACGGGCCAGAATCAGCCAAAACTATGAGTATTGATGACCGACACGTAAGCGCGCCTTGGGGTTCAACAACTATGGAAATCACTTCGGGACCTGAAAACAGTGAGTAATAGTCCACAAAACACGTTAGAATTCGCCAAAATTGTGAGTGTTGCTGACCGACACGTAAACACAACCCGGGGTCATTTCAGGACCCCCATAACTAAGTAATAGTCCAAGAAACGGGCCAGAATCGGCCCAAACTGTGAT
>NW_021275104.1:0-2485 GCF_002162155.2 Triticum dicoccoides | reverse complement strand
TCACAGAAGAGTTTGATCGGCCCCGACGCATTGGGTATGACTCCTAGGTCGGTGATGAACTCCTTCACCCAAATCGCTTCATGCGCTGCCTCCGAGGCTGCCATGTACTCCGCTTCACACGTAGATCCCGCCACGACGCTCTGCTTGCAGCTGCACCAGCTTACTGCTCCACCATTCAACATATACACGTATCCGGTTTGTGACTTAGAGTCATCCAGATCTGAGTCGAAGCTAGCGTCGACGTAACCCTTTACGATGAGCTCTTCGTCTCCTCCATAAACGAGAAACATGTCCTTCGTCCTTTTCAGGTACTTCAGGATATTCTTGACCGCTGTCCAGTGTTCCTTGCCGGGATTACTTTGGTATCTTGCTACCAAACTTACGGCAAGGTTTACATCGGGTATGGTACACAGCATGGCATACATAATAGATCCTATGGCTGAAGCATAGGGGATGACACTCATCTCTTCTTTATCTTTTGCCGTGGTCGGTGACTGAGCCGAGCTCAGTCTCACACCTTGTAACATAGGCAAGAACCCCTTCTTGGACTGATCCATTTTGAACCTCTTCAAAATCTTATCAAGGTATGTGCTTTGTGAAAGACCTATGAGGCGTCTCGATCTATCTCTATAGATCTTGATGCCTAATATGTAAGCAGCTTCTCCAAGGTCCTTCATTGAAAAACACTTATTCAAGTAGGCCTTAATGCTGTCCAGAAATTCTATATTATTTCCCATCAAGAGTATGTCATCTACATATAATATGAGAAATGCTACAGAGCTCCCACTCACTTTCTTGTAAACGCAGGCTTCTCCATAAGTCTGCATAAACCCAAATGCTTTGATCATCTCATCAAAGCGAATGTTCCAACTCCGAGATGCTTGCACCAGTCCATAAATGGATCGCTGGAGCTTGCATACTTTGTTAGCGTTCCGAGGATCGACAAAACCTTCCGGCTGCATCATATATAGCTCTTCCTTAAGATGTCCGTTAAGGAATGCCGTTTTGACGTCCATCTGCCATATCTCATAATCATAGTATGCGGCAATTGCTAACATGATTCGGACGGACTTCAGCTTCGCTACGGGAGAGAAAGTCTCGTCGTAGTCAATCCCTTGAACTTGTCGATAACCCTTAGCGACAAGTCGAGCCTTATAGATGGTAACATTACCATCCGCGTCCGTTTTCTTCTTAAAAATCCATTTGTTTTCTATCGCTCGCCGATCATCGGGCAAGTCTGTCAAAGTCCATACTTTGTTTTCATACAGGGATTCTATCTCGGATTTCATGGCTTCAAGCCATTTGTTGGAATCCGGGCCCGCCATCGCTTCTTCATAGTTCGAAGGTTCATTGTTGTCTAACAACATGATTTCCAGGACAGGGTTGCCGTACCACTCTGGTGCGGAACGTGTCCTTGTGGACCTACGAAGTTCAGTAGTAACTTGATCCGAAGTACCTTGATCATCATCATTGTTTTCCTCTTTAGTTGGTGTGGGCATCACAGGAACATTTTCCTGAGATGCACCACTTTCCCGTTCGAGAGGTAGTACTTCATCGAGTTCTACTTTCCTCCCACTTACTTCTTTCGAGAGAAACTCTTTTTCCAGAAAGCATCCGTTCTTGGCAACAAAGATCTTGCCTTCGGATCTTAAGTAGAAGGTATACCCGACAGTTTCCTTAGGGTATCCTATGAATACACATTTTTCCGACTTGGGTTCGAGCTTTTCAGGTTGAAGTTTCTTGACATAAGCATCGCATCCCCAAACTTTTAGAAACGACAGCTTAGGTTTCTTTCCAAACCATAATTCATATGGTGTCGTCTCAACGGATTTAGACGGTGCCCTATTTAAAGTGAATGTAGCTGTCTCTAGAGCGTATCCCCAAAATGATAGCGGTAAATCGGTAAGAGACATCATAGACCGCACCATATCCAATAGAGTGCGATTACGACGTTCGGACACACCGTTTCGCTGAGGTGTTCTAGGCGGCGTGAGTTGTGAAACGATTCCACATTTCCTTAAGTGTGTACCAAATTCGTGACTTAAGTATTCTCCTCCACGATCTGATCGTAAGAATTTTATCTTTTGGTCACGTTGATTCTCTACCTCATTCTGAAATTCCTTGAACTTTTCAAAGGTCTCAGACTTGTGTTTCATTAAGTAGACATACCCATATCTACTCAAGTCATCAGTGAGAGTGAGAACATAACGATATCCTCCGCGAGCCTCAACGCTCATTGGACCGCACACATCGGTATGTATGATTTCCAACAAGTTGGTTGCTCGCTCCATTGTTCTGGAGAACGGAGTCTTGGTCATTTTGCCCAAGAGGCATGGTTCGCATGTGTCAAACGATTCATAATCAAGAGACTCCAAAAGTCCATCAGCATGGAGCTTCTTCATGCGGTTGACACCAATGTGACCAAGGCGGCAGTGCCACAAGTATGTGGGACTATCGTTATCAACTTTACATCTTTTGGCATCTA
>NW_021275103.1:0-908 GCF_002162155.2 Triticum dicoccoides | reverse complement strand
ACGAAACGGGCCAGAATCGGCCAAAACTGTGAGTGTTGATGACCGACACGTAAACGCACGCCGGGGTTCGTTAATCGTGGAAATCACTCCGGGACCCCAAAACAGTGAGTAATAGTATACAAAAAAGGCAAGAATCGGACAAAAGTGTAAGTGTTGATGACCGAAATGTAAACGCACCCCGCGGTTCGTTAATCATTGAAATCACTTCGATACCCCAAAACAGTGCGTAATACTCCACGAAACGGGCCAGAATCGGCGAAAACTGCGAGTGTTGATGAGCGACACATAAATGCACCCCGGTGTTCGTCAACCATGGAAATCACGCCGAGACCCAAAATCAGAGTAATAGTCCAAGAAACGGGCCAGAATCGGCCAAAACTGTGAGTGTGGATGACCGACACGTAAATGCACCCCGTGGTTCGTTAATCGTGGAAATCACTCCGGGGGCCCAAAAAAGAGAGTAATAGTCCATGATACGGGCCAGAATCAGCCAAAACTATGAGTATTGATGACCGACACGTAAGCGCGCCTTGGGGTTCAACAACTATGGGAATCACTTCGGGACCTGAAAACAGTGAGTAATAGTCCACAAAACACGTTAGAATTCGCCAAAATTGTGAGTGTTGCTGACCGACACGTAAACACAACCCGGGGTCATTTCGGGACCCCCATAACTAAGTAATAGTCCAAGAAACGGGCCAGAATCGGCCCAAACTGTGATTGTTGATGACCTACACTTAAGCGCACCTTGGGGTTCAACAACCATGGAAATCGCTTTGGGGCCCCAAAACGGTGAGTAACAGTCCACGACACGGGTCAGAATCGACAAAAACCGCGAGTGTTGATAACCAACCCGTAAGCGCACCCAGGGGTTCGTTAATCGTGGAAATCACTCCGGGGACCCAAAA
>NW_021275102.1:0-1158 GCF_002162155.2 Triticum dicoccoides | reverse complement strand
GTATTGTTGAGGAGAATGAAGCTATGCTTGCACATTTTCTGGGTGGATTAAATAGAGAGATTCAGACCATTCTAGACTATAAGGAGTATACTAATATCACTCGTTTATTCCATCTTGCTTGTAAAGCTGAACGTGAAGTGCAGGATCGACAAGCATTGGGGCGAACTAACTTTTCTGCAGGCCGACCTTCATCATGGACACCACGTGCATCTTCTACTTCAACTGCACCAGCACCTCCATCCGGTGCCACCTCCAGCCGTGATACAAGAAAACAGGCACAACCACCATTATCTGCCAAGAGCGCACCTGCGGGGCCTGCACAGCGTTCTTCTTCTTCCATGGCATCAACAGGGCACACAAGTGATATTATTTGTCATCGTTGTAAGGGAGGAGGTCATTATGCGAGGGAATGCAAATCTCCGCGTGTGATGATTGCTACCGCAGATGGTGGATATGAGTCCGCTAGTGACTATGATGAGGAGACATTGGCTCTTATTACACGTGAAGAACATGGTGGAGATGATTCTGATCATGAGACGCAATACATGGCTCCTGAAGACGCTGACAGGTATGAATGTTTAGTTGCTCAACGTGTTTTGAGTGTGCAGGTCACACAAGCTGAGCAAAATCAGAGGCACAATTTGTTCCATACCAAGGGAGTTGTGAAGGAACGTTCTGTGCGCGTGATAATAGACGGAGGGAGCTGCAACAACTTGGCTAGCATGGAGATGGTGGAGAAGCTTTCTCTCATCACAAGACCACATCCACATCCTTACTACATCCAATGGTTCAACAACAGCGGCAAGGTTAAGGTAACACGTACTGTTCGTGTGCATTTTAGTATCTCTACATATGCTGATTATGTTGATTGTGATGTGGTACCTATGCAAGCATGTTCCTTATTACTTGGTAGACCATGGCAATTTGATAAAAAATCTGTACACCATGGTAGAAACAATCACTATACTCTTGTTCATAAGGATAAAAATATTACTTTGCTTCCTATGACTCCTGATTCCATTTTGAAAGATGATATTAATAGAGCTAATAAAGCACAACAGGAGAAGAATAAGAGTGAAAATCAGATTGTGGCAAAAGAATTTGAGCAACAAATGAAGCCTAATAATAAACCATCTAGTGTTGCTTCTGAAATTAAAT
>NW_021275101.1:0-649 GCF_002162155.2 Triticum dicoccoides | reverse complement strand
ATTTAGGACCTAAAATATGTCATTTCTTAAGCATATTATATCATTTTAGAGCTATCCTAGGTTAAATATGTCATTTTGGAGCTAATTAAGCTTATTATGTAATTTTTGAGCTAGCTAAGCATATTAAGTCATTTTGGAGGAAAAAATGCTAAGTATAGGTCAATTTAGAGCTAGCCTAGGTTGAATAGGTCATTTTGAAGCTAAGTAAGGTTATTATGTCATTTTGGAGCTAGCTAAGCATATGAAGTCATTTAGGACCTAAAATATGTCATTTCTTAAGCATACTATATCATTTTAGAGCTAGCTAAGCATATTAAGTCTTTTTTGTGGAAAAGATGCTAAGTATAGGTCATTTTAGAGCTATCCTAGGTTAAATAGATCATTTATATGCTAGCTAAGCATATTAAGTCATTTTGGAGGAAAAATGCTAAGTATAGGTCATTTTAGAGCTATCCTAGGTTAAATATGTCATTTTGGAGCTAATTAAGCTTATTATGTCATTTTGGAGCTAGCTAAGCATGTGAAGTCATTTAGGAGCTAAACTATGTCATTTCTTAAGCATATTATGTCATTTTAGAGCTAGTTAAGCATATTAACTAATTTTGGAGGAAAAGATTCTAAGTATAGGTCATTTTGAAGCTAGCTAAGC
>NW_021275100.1:0-939 GCF_002162155.2 Triticum dicoccoides | reverse complement strand
GGATACATAGACAACACCATGTCCCTAGTAAGCCTCTAGTTGACTAGCTCGTTAATCAATAGATGGTTACGGTTTCCTGACCATGGACATTGGATGTCGTTGATAACGGGATCACATCATTAGGAGAATGATGTGATGGACAAGACCCAATCCTAAGCCTAGCACAAGATCATGTAGTTCGTATGCTAAAGCTTTTCTAATGTCAAGTATCATTTCCTTAGACCATGAGATTGTGCAACTCCCGGATACCGTAGGAGTGCTTTGGGTGTGCCAAACGTCACAACGTAACTGGGTGGCTATAAAGGTACACTACGGGTATCTCTGAAAGTGTCTGTTGGGTTGGCACGAATCGAGATTGGGATTTTGTCACTCCGTGTAAACGGAGAGGTATCTCTGGGCCCACTCGGTAGGACATCATCATAATGTGCACAATGTGACCAAGGAGTTGATCACGGGATGATGTGTTATGGAACGAGTAAAGAGACTTGCCGGTAGCGAGATTGAACAAGGTATCGGTATACCGACGATCGAATCTCGGGCAAGTACCATACCGCTAGACAAAGGGAATTGTATACGGGATCGATTGAGTCCTTGACATCGTGGTTCATCCGATGAGATCATCATGGAACATGTGGGAGCCAACATGGGTATCCAGATCCCGCTGTTGGTTATTGACCGGAGAACATCTCGGTCATGTCTGCATGTCTCCCGAACCCGTAGGGTCTACACACTTAAGGTTCGATGACGCTAGGGTTATAAAGGAAGCTTGTATGTGGTTACCGAATGTTGTTCGGAGTCCCGGATGAGATCCCGGACATCACGAGGAGTTCCGGAATGGTCCGGAGGTAAAGATTTATATATAGGAAGTCCTGTTTCGGCCATCGGGACAAGTTTCGGGGTCATCGGTATTGTACCGGGACCACCGGAAGGGTCCCGGGG
>NW_021275099.1:0-1302 GCF_002162155.2 Triticum dicoccoides | reverse complement strand
AACCACTCATATAATCCAAACTTAGTTTTAAATGTTGTTTTCCATTCATCTCCCAATTTCATACGAATTTGATGGTATCCACTACGCAAATCAACTTTGGAGAATATTGTAGAGCCACTCAATTCATCAAGCATATCATCTAGCCTAGGAATAGGATGACGATAACGAATAGTAATATTATTAATGCCTCTACAATCAACACACATACGTGATGTACCATCCTTTTTCGGCACTAGAATAATAGGAACAGCACAAGGACTAAGGGATTCGCGTATATAACCTTTGTCGAGAAGCTCTTGTACTTGACGCATAATCTCCTTCGTCTCCTCTGGATTGGTACGGTATGGTGCACGGTTTGGCAGTGAAGCACCGGGAATTAAGTCAATCTGATGCTCAATCCCTCGAATAGGCGGTAATCCCGGTGGCACGTCTTGTGGAAAGACGTCAGCGAACTCCTGCGAAATGTTAGTGACAGCAGGAGGCAAAGAGGAAGGCACGTCCTCGAATGAAAATAATGCCTCTTTGCACACAAAAGCATAGCAAACAGATTTGCTGAAATCTAGCTCATCAATATCAGATTTGGTGGCAAATAAACATGCACTTTTCAATTTAATTTCAGAAGCAACACTAGATGGTTTATTATTAGGCTTCATTTGTTGCTCAAATTCTTTTGCCACAATCTGATTTTCACTCTTATTCTTCTCCTGTTGTGCTTTATTAGCTCTATTAATATCATCTTTCAAAATGGAATCAGGAGTCATAGGAAGCAAAGTAATATTTTTATCCTTATGAACAAGAGTATAGTGATTGTTTCTACCATGGAGTACAGAATTTTTATCAAATTGCCATGGTCTACCAAGTAATAAGGAACATGCTTGCATAGGTACCACATCACAATCAACATAATCAGCATATGTAGAGATACTAAAATGCACACGAACAGTACGTGTTACCTTAACCTTGCCGCTGTTGTTGAACCATTGGATGTAGTAAGGATGTGGATGTGGTCTTGTGGTGAGAGAAAGCTTCTCCACCATCTCCATGCTAGCCAAGTTGTTGCAGCTCCCTCCGTCTATGATGACGCGCACAGAACGTTCCTTCACAACTCCCTTGGTATGGAACAAATTGTGCCTCTGATTTTGCTCAGCTTGTGTGACCTGCACACTCAAAACACGTTGAGCAACTAAACATTCATACCTGTCAGCGTCTTCAGGAGCCATGTATTGCGTCTCATGATCAGAATCATCTCCACCATGTTCTTCACGTGTAATAAGAGCCAAAGTCTCCTCATCATAGTCACTA
>NW_021275098.1:5921-10502 GCF_002162155.2 Triticum dicoccoides | reverse complement strand
TGCGTGAAGAACCCATTGATCTGTCCAGTGATGAAGATCTTGCTGATGATGCCCTTGACCAACTGATAAAGAGCAAGGAAGAAGCAGAGATCTTCAACAACTTGCCTCTCTTTGACGTGGCAATCATCCATAACTTCATTGATGAGTGGTTCGACACCCCCAATCTAAGCTTTGAAGATTTGCAGCTTCCCATTGGCCTCAGCGTCTCTTTCAATGGCGCCATTGCTTCTGAGCTAGCTCTTGCTCAGCGCATCATTGAGCTGAAGAACAAAATTGATCATGAGAAGGCTCAATTCAAGAAGCATGTGGCGAAGCTCAGTGTTCAAGACGTCAGAAATTTCAAGGTCATGTTGCATGAGCTTAAAGAAGCTTTTTTGAAGAAGCGCCAAGAAGCTCAAGGCTCTCGTGAGCGCATGAAGAGTCTGGCAGATAAGTGTGTGCTTGCCTACAATGAGGCTGAGAAGCGCAAGTCACTTGGCCGTCCTGGCATTGACCCCAGGATGGCTACAAAGAAAAAGAAGAAGCTTCCTCCTGACCAGCCTGCACCTTCAAGCCAAGGAGCCCCTCGCATTATCTTCCCAAGCAGCATGACTGGCTCGAAGCCAAAGGTCACCACAACCGCTTCAGAACAGAAGAAGACGAGGGCTGCCGAGGCTGAAGCCAGAAAGAGGAAGAATACTGAAGCCTCTGATGCCGCTCCCTCCAAGAAGAAGCGCAAGACCAAGAAGACTAGGGCTGCTCCCACAGAGCCCTTAGTTGTTGAACCCATTTCAGTGGTTCGCCCTGCGTCAGAACATCAAGAAAGAAGGATGATAGTTCATGAGCCTGCTTCCACAGAGGCTCATGAAGCTGAAGATATACCAGCAGCTGAACCCACCGCTGCTGAAGACATTGGTCATGATGACAATGTTGAAGATGATGAAGTTCTTCCTCAGATCGAACACAACGTGGTATCATCGCCTGTTCTTACAAACAGTGAAGTCATCAGCATTGGTCATCCTCTGACGCCAATTGCTCAGGATGCATCGTGGGCTGATCACCCACAGCAACAATACTCCCCAAGTACACCCTAACAACAACAACAAGCTACACCACCCGTGCAAGAAGAAGATGAAGACTTTGAGGTCCAGCCAACTCCATCTCCAAAGCCGTTGCCAGCACTTCGCATGCTTCGCAAAGGACAAAGGCCTCAAGTCCCTCTGTCGAGCGTTCCAGAAGGAGAAGTGCAACGTCAACCTGTTGCACGTCAAGTATTTTCTGAACTCACTCCAACTGTGAATGTCTCCATGTCTGAAGCCCAAGCTGCTGAAGACATTCCGGGTGCATCAGCCGAAGAGAATCAAGAAGACGTATGCGTCCCTGATGTGAACGCGCTAGTGCCCGACCCTCCTGTTCATCAAGAGGAGGTCGAAAATGTTGAAGCTGCCACCACCGACGACAATGAAGCCGATGACGTTGTCATGGCTGACGCTAATGTGGAGCTTAAACCAACCAGTGTGCCTGAAGCTAATGAGGCCACTGCACCTGAAGCTAATGAGACCACTGCTCCTGAAGCACCTGTTGTGCTGCCTGAAGCCTCAGCTGTTGCCCCTGCTCCAGTTCCGCCACCAAGGCCCCATACAGTTCAGCAAGCATACAGCCATGGTCAGCTAACCACTGTTCGATGGCCCATTCTGGTACCTCCGCCTACTGCCTCTGGACCTCAATTTGATTATCATGTTGAGCATAGGCCTCAGGTCCAGAAGCCCAAGCCAAGACTGCCAAGGTTTCCAGGTACTGCAAACTCACCAGGGTCCTTCAATGCTAATGGCTTCAAAAGCCACAATACCTTCTTTGACAGCGCCAAGAACCCTTACTCAAAGCCAAGGATATCATCAGATCGGTTCTGGAGCTATCAGCAGAGAAGCTATTACTCCTGCATTCTATATGATCAAGGGCGCATTTTCCCTCATATGCGCCTTGACAATGAAGCCATTGCTGGACTGCCGTGCTTAGAAGAAGCACTTGATTGCTTTTGTGATGCTGGTCTGCTCAGCTTTGTCACAGACAAAGAACATTGGAATGAAGAGCTATTTCTTCAATTCTATGCTACACTCCACATTCGCGGTTATAACAGAGATACGAAGACATGGGTTCTCGAGTGGATGATAGGAAATGTTCATCATGAAGCCAAAGCTCTTGACATCATTGAGCTTACAGGCCTATCCACTCCCGGAGAGCTCTATGAACCTGGTTGTCAAAACCACCGCAATGCATTGGAGAGCATCTTCCTAAGCCTGAACCCAATATGAGCCAGATGTTGAGCATGATGAAGCCTTTGCCACGTGATGCTGAATATCCAAAGGAGTTCTTTGTTGATGACCTTGAGTATCTGCCGTGCACCATATATCACATCATCAGGCGAACTCTATGGCCTATCAAAGGACATTCATCAGCTGCAAAACTCGACGGAGCCATGAAGACATTGGTCTTTTACATCCTCAATGGCATCAACTTCAATGCGCAAGATTTCTTCATCAGGCAACTGGCTGCTTCTGGATCTGATCTGTTTGGTCTGAAGTTTTATGCTCCATGGGTCATGCGCCTCATCAAGCGACACTCATCTATCAACTATCAACCATCTGCTCGCAATCATGTGATCTTCCTGCTAGAGGTTGATATGTCAGTTGAAGCCATATATCCTGAACCTGCCAAGAAGCCTCTTTGTCTTCAGATTGACGAGCACCAATGCTTCACTCAACCCATTGAAGGTATACAAGAAGCAACACAAATCTATCCATTGGCTGGAAATACTCGTCTGCCTCATCGGGCACCTACTGAAGCCACTGAAAGCACCATTGCACAAAGGCCTTGGAAGCGTTCTCGCGTTCTCAGTGACCGAGAACTTCTTGTGGCCCTGCATCAGAAGCAAGATAAACGTCATTTTTGGCTCAAGCGTCAGATGCAAAGCCTCTTGGTGGATGTAAATCGCATTCGCAACCTTGCCACCAAGAATGCTTTTGTCGCTCATGAAACTTGTCGGCGATCATGGAAGAGCTTGACCCTGCTTAGTGCTGAAGCAGATCTTCAAGACGATGGCTTCAATGAAAGATTCCAGTTTGACTCCACTCCTCCATGGAATGCTGTCCTACGAAGAAATCCATCTCTGGAAGACTCTGACTATTCTTCCTCCGCGGCCACAGTTAATGCCAATGTGATCGATGATGAAGACGATGCAACTTCACCGCCTCCTACCTCTGCACACATCGACACTGCACCAAGTTCGTCTGCACCACCAACCAACGACGATAACCCTGCTGCTTCACCTACTCATGAGGACGAGTAGATGCTCTATGTCTTAAAACCTTTTTGTTTCTTACTGACAAAAGGGGGAGAAGCGTATGAGTTGACAATCTTCAAGCGGGTTCATATGGGTGGTTGCATTATATTTTGCCTCGTGCTTACAACTCTTGTTTTTTAAAAAACATTTGGTTCTTTGAGTTGTAACACCTAAATTTGATGGTCGTCTGCTACTTATTTGCTTTACTGTGATGCGATGATAAATTCCGCATGCGATGATAGCTTCCGCACATAGATCATCGTGCAGACGTCCATTTTTCATTATGCATGTCATCCTATTTGCTATATCATTTCATGCATGATGAATTATCTTCATAAGTTGAAGTGGATCTCCACAAGTACAACCTGCCATGTGCATTTGCATTCCAAAAGCAAAATTACTTATATGCACATCTTCAGGGGGAGCCCTTGCTACTTATGAAGACAATTTCCCCGTTGAAAACTTCAACCAGTTTGTCATCAATCACCAAAAAGGGGGAGATTGTAAGTGCATCTAGTGCTACCCCTAGTTGGTTTTGGAGTATTGACGACAAAGTTGGTTGAGGGACTAATGCGTTTGTGAGAATTGCAGGATAACGCAAGTAGTGTCCCTCATTGATTCGGTTTACCTACCGGAGATGACCCCTAAAAATGTATGAAGACATTGAAGACAATGGTGGGATGAGAAGATATTCATATTGAAGTCTATGACATGAGAAGACATTACATGAAGACTATGGAGCGCGAAGACTGTGTGGTTTCGTTGTTTCCTTTTCTTCTTTGTTGAGTCATAGGAACCACCGTACTGTTAAGTGGGGTCCAAGTGAACTAAGTCAGAGTGACTGAAGTGATGCTCAACCCAAATCATATGTCTTCGAGCGAAGAGAATGAGAGCAAATCTTATCCAGAGCTGGATGAGTCAGCTTTGCTTGTAGCCCAAGTAAAGTTGCCGCGTGTGTTTGAAATCTGACCATTGGAACACGTGTCAGTTCCTTAGTGACCCAGGGTCATTTCGGACAAATCAGGTTGGGTTGCCTTGTGGCTATAAATAGCCCGCCCCTTACACCATAAATTGGTGGCTGCTTAGAGTTAGTTTACGGCTTTTGTCGTTTTGAGAGCAACCCACATCGAAGCCTTTGAGAGAGAAATCCTTCCGAGGACAAAGCCCAAACACCCAGAGCCAAAGAGTGTTAGGCATCACTGAAGTCTTTCTGTTCGCGTGACCTGAAGACTTATTACACTTGAGGACTGTGTATCCTCCAG
>NW_021275098.1:3656-4890 GCF_002162155.2 Triticum dicoccoides | reverse complement strand
CAGCTCAGGACACCAAGTCCTCACCATATTCTCCTTGAACTAAGATCACACAGATCTCGTCCAATCACTCGTGGTAAGTCTTCAGGCGACTTCCAAACCTTCACAGACTCGGTCACTCGGCGATCCACAATTACTCTTGGATGCTCTAGACCATGACGCCTAACCGTCTAGAAAAAGCACAGTCTTCAAAGGTAACAAGCGTCGGATCCACGCAGGATCAATCTCTTCAGTTATGCTCAATCACTTTGGGGTTTGTAGGTGTTTGGGTTTGGGATTTTCCTCACTCGATGATTTTTGCTCAAAGTCCTCGGAGGATGGGTTGCTCTCAAATGACAAGTGTCAGTTTCTCTCGGAGCAGCCAACCAGCTAATGGTTGTAGGGGGCGGCTATTTATAGCCTAGGGAGCAGCCCGACATCATAATACATAAATGCCCTTGTCTGATATGACCGTTAGGTGGTTAAGATATTTTGGGACAGCTGGCGCGTAGCACAGCAACGGTCGGAAATTTGACTATCAAATTCCTCAAGGCTACCATGTTCCTCACTATGTAGGCAATCTGCACTGGCGAATTCCTAACTCCTCAGTCAGAACAAATTCCTCAGCGACCAGAAGAACTTCGTCTCTCTCACTGAAGAAATTGACTGAACTATATGAGATTTCCAAAGGCTTCACTCGAAGGGTTTGGTAGGTGTAGGATTTTGAGTTGAGCATCACTTGGAAATTTTTCCTTAGTATTTCCTCGACCCCGTTTATCAGTACGGTGTTTCCTATGACTCAAGAAAGAGAAAAACAAAACTATGAAAACGAAAGTCTTCAAGCTTCATATTCCTCGCATGAATATCAAGTCGTCATGAATACACCAATTTCTTCACTTTCAAAGTCTTCATGAAAGTCTTCAGAAATACCAAAATCTTCAGTCGAAGACATTCATTTTTAGGGGTCGACTTTCCCTGTAAATACCAAACTCCTCATAGACTTATAGACCTGTCTACACTCACAAACGCATTAGTCCCTTAACCTATAAGTCTTCAATACACCAAAATCACTAAGGGGCACTAGATGCACTTAAAGTTTTGGTTGATTTGTGTCTTAAGGTGTTATTCTAGTATGAACTCTATGATAGATTGAACGGAAAGAATAGCTTCATGTTATTTTACTACGGACTCTTGAATAGATAGAACAGAAAGGATAACACTACAAAAAAAATACACATCCGTGATATTTTGGGCCGAA
>NW_021275098.1:0-2115 GCF_002162155.2 Triticum dicoccoides | reverse complement strand
GAATCGTTTTTTTTTGCCCGGACGCACTTCCTTGCATGCGAAGGTGTAGCTGGTGGATCCCAGCAATCGGGGGGCGAATCGTTTTTTTTTCGGACGCACTTCCTTGCATGCGAAGATGTAGCTGGTGGGTCGCAGCAGTCAGGGGGGCGAATCAGTTTTTTTCGGACGCACTTCCTTGCATGCGAAGATGTAGCTCGTGGGTCCCAGCAGTCAGGGGGCGAATCATTTTTTTCGCGAAATACGGTGGCCCGTCCGGTGGGTCCCCGCTGTTAGGTGGAGGAATAATTATTTTGCGCGTAATAAGGAGGCACTTCCTTGCGACTGCCGTGGGCCCAGTTGTCAGCCTCTCCACGTACAGTCCACGTCTGATGGAAGTCCTTCCTTGACCATGTTGCCCACGCCGCGCCGAGAGCACCACGGCGGTGGATGATGGCGAGGCCTAGGAAGGGGACGATGCGGAGCCGGGGAAGACGCGACAGTGGATGCACACGCAGAGAGGAGTACGAGGGTTCACTAGTTCGGCTGCGCTGCCGTCGCCGCAGATTAACAGGGGGTGTGGGTCAGTGGGTGAGTGGAGGGATGGCCTGACAAGCGGTGGGAGTAGTAGGGGGCGGTGATGCCTCCGCGGCAGCACAGCCGGCCACGGGAGGCAGGAGCAGGCGGCACGACCGGCGCTCCTTAGGACGGCTGGAGCAAGAAGACCAGAGGTGGAAGAAGCACAACGGCCGTTGGATGAACATCGTACGGTCACTGCAGCTAGAATCGTTTATATTGACTAAGTTGACAAAGCCCTTGGTACGTCAACTTAGTAGGCCCACAGGTCACCTTCCGAAATGGTGCGCCCCAGATGTCAGGGGGATGAATTATTTTTTGGGCGGGTGAAGCTAGAATATCCGAGATTGAAGAAGAAGCATGGCATCCGTTGGATGGACATCCAACGGCCACTGCTGCTAGAACCGTGTGTTGACTATAAGTTGTTTTTTTACTGGAAACTATGAGGCAACAGCCCCGCCAGTATTTTATTAAAACTCAACCACCAAACAAAACAAGTAGTTCTTAGAAAGTAACTAACTATGGGGGGGGAGGGGATACGTACCTAGCTATCTATTTACATAATTACAGTCCCATATACAAGAATACATACAACCAACTATGTCAAAGAGTTGACCCAAGTTTGCAGCAAAGGTTTTAAGCTGGGCTTCAATCTGTGAGAGTGTAGAGTGGCATCATGAATGAAGTTTCTCCTCCAAGCAGCAATGGTTGGCCTTTCATGTCTGAAGATCCTGCCATTCCTCGAGATCCATATATTCCAGGCTGCAAGATAAACAACAACCCTGAAAAAAGGGTGCCCAAAGCTCCTCCTTGCAGCAACTAAACACTGAGATGTGGTTAAGCCAGCTGACCACTCGATGTGCAAGTAATTCCATACTCTTGTGCTGAATTGACATGTGAAAAAAAGGTGATCTCTGTCCTCATAAGCATGGGCAAAGCATAAAGGGCATGTGTTGTCCTCCTGAGTTGATCGCCAGTGTCTCCTCACCAGCAAGTCTCTGGTATTTAGCCTGTCATTTAGCATTAACCACGCAAACACCTTTATCTTCATTGTCACCTTGCTTTTCCAAATCCATTTGGATGGAGTATCAGTGGCCATGTGAGCATGCATCACAGCATAATAACTCTTTGCAGAGAATATACCTTTGTCAGGTGTCCAAGACCAAGAATCATGAGTCCCTTCATCAGCATTAAGGTGAAGAAGACCAGCTTGGACAATGGTCAGCTCTGCCATTGCTTCTGGTGATAAGGGTAGATAAAAAGCTCGGACATGTCCAGAGTGTTAATCACCTCATGAACAAACACTTTGTCATCAATTACAGAAGAGAAAAACTATGGAAATCTTTCTCTGAGCGGGACAGATGAGCCTAGGAACACCCAGGCATCAAACCAAAAAAGGACAGAATCCCCCATGTTTATGGCTACCTCAGAGTATAGCCTGAATGCTTCATTGAGTTTAAGGATGTCTTTCCACCAATAGGATCAACATAAAATTGTTCCATGAGGAACCACACCATCATAATAGGTGCTCCAAATAAGAGAAACCCAAGGGATGTTAGCTTT
>NW_021275097.1:2217-2791 GCF_002162155.2 Triticum dicoccoides | reverse complement strand
ACCGTAGGAGGTCCGTTTCGTCCGTTTTGCGGTACGCCACACCCGTCCCGATCAACAAGACACCTGTTTCGACCGCAGGAGGTCTGTTTCCTCCGTTTTGCGGTACGCCACACCCCTCCCGATCAACAGGACCCACATTTCGACCGTAGGAGGTCCGTTTCCTCCGTTTTGCGGTATGCACGACTAGGCGTTATAGACCCCGCCCGTATGTACACATACGTGACCATATTTTCTTGCACCCTGGCCGCTGTACGTATGTGTACATGCTATGTGCGCGCCTCTACTACGACACGTGCGCGCCTCTACTGCGACACGTGCGTGCCTCTACATCGACCAGTATGTACGTACACGTTCGCGACCAGGATGACAACGCTACGTACGCTTCGACCAGGTGGGTCCCGACTGTCAGGCACTTACTTGCCTGCGAAGATGTAGCTGGTGGGTCCCAGGAGTCAGGGGGAGAATTGTTTTTTTTTTGCCCGGACGCACTTCCTTGCGTGCGAAGGTGTAGCTGCTGGGTCCCACCAGTCAGGGGGGCGAATCGTTTTTTTTGCCCGGACGCACTTCCTTGCGT
>NW_021275097.1:0-2115 GCF_002162155.2 Triticum dicoccoides | reverse complement strand
GAATCGTTTTTTTTTGCCCGGACGCACTTCCTTGCATGCGAAGGTGTAGCTGGTGGATCCCAGCAATCGGGGGGCGAATCGTTTTTTTTTCGGACGCACTTCCTTGCATGCGAAGATGTAGCTGGTGGGTCGCAGCAGTCAGGGGGGCGAATCAGTTTTTTTCGGACGCACTTCCTTGCATGCGAAGATGTAGCTCGTGGGTCCCAGCAGTCAGGGGGCGAATCATTTTTTTCGCGAAATACGGTGGCCCGTCCGGTGGGTCCCCGCTGTTAGGTGGAGGAATAATTATTTTGCGCGTAATAAGGAGGCACTTCCTTGCGGCTGCCGTGGGCCCAGTTGTCAGCCTCTCCACGTACAGTCCACGTCTGATGGAAGTCCTTCCTTGACCATGTTGCCCACGCCGCGCCGAGAGCACCACGGCGGTGGATGATGGCGAGGCCTAGGAAGGGGACGATGCGGAGCCGGGGAAGACGCGATAGTGGATGCACACGCAGAGAGGAGTACGAGGGTTCACTAGTTCGGCTGCGCTGCCGTCGCCGCAGATTAACAGGGGGTGTGGGTCAGTGGGTGAGTGGAGGGATGGCCTGACAAGCGGTGGGAGTAGTAGGGGGCGGTGATGCCTCCGCGGCAGCACAGCCGGCCACGGGAGGCAGGAGCAGGCGGCACGACCGGCGCTCCTTAGGACGGCTGGAGCAAGAAGACCATAGGTGGAAGAAGCACAACGGCCGTTGGATGAACATCGTACGGTCACTGCAGCTAGAATCGTTTATATTGACTAAGTTGACAAAGCCCTTGGTACGTCAACTTAGTAGGCCCACAGGTCACCTTCCGAAATGGTGCGCCCCAGATGTCAGGGGGATGAATTATTTTTTGGGCGGGTGAAGCTAGAATATCCGAGATTGAAGAAGAAGCATGGCATCCGTTGGATGGACATCCAACGGCCACTGCTGCTAGAACCGTGTGTTGACTATAAGTTGTTTTTTTACTGGAAACTATGAGGCAACAGCCCCGCCAGTATTTTATTAAAACTCAACCACCAAACAAAACAAGTAGTTCTTAGAAAGTAACTAACTATGGGGGGGGAGGGGATACGTACCTAGCTATCTATTTACATAATTACAGTCCCATATACAAGAATACATACAACCAACTATGTCAAAGAGTTGACCCAAGTTTGCAGCAAAGGTTTTAAGCTGGGCTTCAATCTGTGAGAGTGTAGAGTGGCATCATGAATGAAGTTTCTCCTCCAAGCAGCAATGGTTGGCCTTTCATGTCTGAAGATCCTGCCATTCCTCGAGATCCATATATTCCAGGCTGCAAGATAAACAACAACCCTGAAAAAAGGGTGCCCAAAGCTCCTCCTTGCAGCAACTAAACACTGAGATGTGGTTAAGCCAGCTGACCACTCGATGTGCAAGTAATTCCATACTCTTGTGCTGAATTGACATGTGAAAAAAAGGTGATCTCTGTCCTCATAAGCATGGGCAAAGCATAAAGGGCATGTGTTGTCCTCCTGAGTTGATCGCCAGTGTCTCCTCACCAGCAAGTCTCTGGTATTTAGCCTGTCATTTAGCATTAACCACGCAAACACCTTTATCTTCATTGTCACCTTGCTTTTCCAAATCCATTTGGATGGAGTATCAGTGGCCATGTGAGCATGCATCACAGCATAATAACTCTTTGCAGAGAATATACCTTTGTCAGGTGTCCAAGACCAAGAATCATGAGTCCCTTCATCAGCATTAAGGTGAAGAAGACCAGCTTGGACAATGGTCAGCTCTGCCATTGCTTCTGGTGATAAGGGTAGATAAAAAGCTCGGACATGTCCAGAGTGTTAATCACCTCATGAACAAACACTTTGTCATCAATTACAGAAGAGAAAAACTATGGAAATCTTTCTCTGAGCGGGACAGATGAGCCTAGGAACACCCAGGCATCAAACCAAAAAAGGACAGAATCCCCCATGTTTATGGCTACCTCAGAGTATAGCCTGAATGCTTCATTGAGTTTAAGGATGTCTTTCCACCAATAGGATCAACATAAAATTGTTCCATGAGGAACCACACCATCATAATAGGTGCTCCAAATAAGAGAAACCCAAGGGATGTTAGCTTT
>NW_021275096.1:0-5691 GCF_002162155.2 Triticum dicoccoides | reverse complement strand
GCGGCAGGACTGCCAGGCATGAGCCGGTGGCGACGAAACCGGTGGAGGTGCAGCCACCATGCACTCTCCACCCCGAAGGCCAAGATCGCCGACTCGCCGGATCCACCTCGACAGCGACTCCACCGCATCATCAGATCCACGAGCTCGTCGCGATCAGCGCCAAGTTCTTCACGAACGACAGCAAGAAGACGCTCGTACTCGCATCAAGCGCCGAAGAGAAGCGCGGCGTCAATCCGACCAGCACGCCGGGCCCTCTGTCGACATGCATGCGCCAAGGGAACCAGGCGACTTGCCGTACGCGGTAGGTTTCCCTGCGTTCACTCGTGAGCTGCGGCAAGTCCAGTGGCCCAGCACGAAGAATTTCAAACCAGATGTACCAGAGAAGTACGACGGCAAGTCGCATCCGTCGGAGTTCCTCAGCATCTACACCATAGCGGTGCAAGCTGCCGGGGGACGGGACGACAAGATCCTTGCCAACTACTTCCTGCTGGTGCTCAAGCCCAATGTTAGATCCTGGCTCATGCACTTCCCGGACAACTCCATATCCTCCTGGGCAGATCTATGCCATCAGTTTGTCGGCGCCTTTACAGGCGGCCACAAGCCTCATGGCCAAGAGAGCGATCTTCATCTGCTTGCCCAGAAGGAAGGAGAGCCCCTGCGCAAGTACATTCAGAGATTCAGCCGCGTATAGCACAACATCCCAGATGTCCACCCTGCCGTGGTAATCAGTGCGTTCCATCAGAACGTGCGAAACCGCAGGATGCGGGAGGAGATGGAGATGTGCAAGATCAGAGACGTCAGTGAGCTATATGCCCTGGCCGACAAGTTTGCACGTGCTGAGGAAGGGAGGAAACTCCCCGGAGAGAATATAGGAGCCGAAGGATCTGATAGTGAGGAGACTGCCCCGACAAGGAAAAACCAGCGGCGGAACAACAGAAAGAAGAAAGGCAAAGAGGTGCTAGTCGTTGAGCAGTCCGGCAAGAAAGCCAAAGCTGGTAGCTCCGGCAAGGAGATTGCCGCGGGCACCAACCACCAGGCTGTGGCGGTCGCCGACAAGCAGGACAGCACCAACAAGCAGTACTGCAAGATCCACCGCACCAAGGGCCATGACCTCCAGAGCTGCAAGAAGGTCGAACAGCTTGTCGAACAGCAAAAAGCTGAATACGAGCGACGCGACAAGGAGAAAGCCCAGGAAGGTGCTGGAGGAGCCAGCAAGAAATGTCCCGGCCGAGGAGGATGCCGCGGCAAGGCCAAGCAGCGGCAAGGAGACAGACCTCCCCGCGGCCGCGACAAGGATGAAGATGACGACGACGATGAAGATATGGATGATGACGAGACCGATGAGCAGGAGTTCCAGAAAGCCACAGAGGTCCTGTGCGTTGACGGCGGTGCTTCTCTGCATACTTCACACCGCCAGCTCAAGCAGTGGGTGCGGGAAGTCAATGCAGCAGAACCACCCATCGAGTCACGCAAGCCTCTGAAATGGTCCAGCACGCCTATCATCTTTGATATTGAGGACCACCCTGATCGCGTAACTGTGGTCGGGTGCTTGCTGATGTTGGTTTCACCAACTATCCGCAACCTCAAGGTCACTAAGATGCTAGTTGACGGCGGGGCCGGCTTGAACTTGATCTCCTCCGCGGTACTCCAGAAACTCCAGATCCCTGATGGCGAGCTCGAAGAGACCGGCACATTCCAAGGAATCAATCCGGGAAGAAGCAAGCCGAAGGGAAAGATCACGTTGCCGGTAACATTTGGCAGCGAGTTGAACTTCAGGACTGAGAGGGTCACTTTTGACGTTGCTGACTTTCCATTGCCTTACAATGGGATACTCGGCCGTCCAGCACTCGCCAAGTTCATGGCAGCCTCTCACTATGCATACAACATACTGAAGATGCCAGGCCCGATAAGTGTCATCTCTGTCCCTGGCGACAAGAAGGATGCTCTTATCTACGCCGACAAGATCTACCGGGAAGCAGCAGCCGCAACAGATCGCAAGTCACTTGCCGTCGAAGCTCCCGGGGCAAAGAAAAAGACCAAGTCCGGCAAGAGTTCTGATGCCCACTCCGGCAAGCGCACCTCTTCGGAGTGCTGCGCTACCGTCGAGGACGCACCATCGAGCTCCACCGGCAAGTGTAAGAAGACAATGGCGGCTCCACCAGAGACCAAGAAGGTGTCCGCCACGGAGGACGACACTGGTGGTACCTTCACCATCAGTGCCACTCTCGACCCTAAATAGGAAAGCGCGCTCGTTGCTTTCCTGCGGGCGAATGTCGACGTATTTGCATGGCAACTGTCTGACATCCCTGGTGTTCCCAGGAAAGTAATCGAGCACCACCTTGCCGTATGTCCTCATGCGCGGCCCGTCAAGCAGAAAGTCAGGAAACAGGCAGTGGAGCGCCAAGAATTCATTGCAGAAGAAATCAAGAAATTGGAAGCAGCAGGCCTTGTCAGGGGAGTGCTCCATCCTACGTGGTTGGCCAATCCTGTAGTCGTGCGTAAGGCAAACGGGAAATGGAGGCTTTGTATCGACTTTATCGATGTCAATAAAGCTTGTCCCAAAGACCCATTTCCCTTGCCGCGCATCGACCAGATTGTTGACTCCACGACCGGATGTGACTTGCTTTCATTTCTTGATGCATACTCAGGATACCATCAGATCTTCATGGAAGAAGAGGATGAGGAGAAGACCGCATTCATCACCCCATGTGGCACATACTGTTTCGTACGGATGCCCTTCGGTTTAAAGAATGCTGGTTCAACATTTGCAAGGGTAGTCCATGACGCTTTTGAGCCGCAGATGCACAGAAATGTGGAAGCCTACATGGATGACATAGTGGTCAAGAGCAAAGACAAGGCAACTCTGATTCAAGATTTAGACGAAACCTTTGCAAATCTGCGCAAGATCAACCTCAAGCTTAACCCCGAGAAGTGTGTGTTCGGAGTCCCCTCCAGCAAGCTTCTCGGGTTCTTCGTGTCTCAGCGGGGAATTGAAGCCAATCCCGACAATATCAAGGCCATTGAGCAGATTGAAGCACCAAAGCGCGTCAAGGATGTACGAAGACTTGCCGGTTGCGTAGCTGCTCTCAGCAGGTTCATCTCTAGGTCTGTTGAGCGCGCCCTGCCGTTTTTCAAAATATTGAAAAAGGCAGGTCCAATGAAATGGACTCCGGAGGCGGAGGCTGCACTGCAGGACTTAAAGAGATACCTGTCCTCCACTCCAACACTTGTCGCACCTAAGCCACAAGAGAAGCTGCTGCTATATATAGCGGCAACCAATCAAGTGGTTAGTGCTGCGTTAGTAGCGGAGAGGGAGGCGGATGATGAGCCAGCAACCACGGCAGATGCGTCCAGCGACAAGCAGGGGACTTCACCGGCAAGCTCTGGTCCCGACAAAGATGGATCTGCGCAGGAGCATGAGAAGATGCAGAAGAGAATGGTGCAGCGCCCAGTTTACTTTGTCAGTTCCCTTCTGGAGGGGGCTAGGTCAAGGTACTCTGGTGTGCAAAAATTGCTTTTCGGCCTTCTCATGGCCTCGAGAAAGCTGCGCCATTACTTCCAAGCACATGAGATCACAGTCGTCACTCGTTTTCCGCTGAAGAGGATACTGCAAAATCCAGAAGCAACAGGCAGGATTGTCGAGTGGGCACTGGAACTGTCAAGCTTTGGCCTCAAGTTTGAGAGCACTTCAACTATCCAAAGTAGGGCATTGGCCGAATTCATAGCAGAATGGACGCCAACGCAAGATGAAGAAATTCCAGAAACGAGCATCCCCGTCAAGGAAGCAAGCAAAGAGTGGCTGATGTACTTTGATGGGGCCTTCTTGCTGCAAGGCGCCGGTGCGGGCGTGCTACTTGTTGCACCCACCGGAGAGCACCTCAAGTACGTAGTCCAGATGCACTTTCCCAAGGAGCAAGCAACGAACAATACTGCAGAGTATGAAGGATTGCTTGCCGGTCTCAGGATCGCAGTAGACCTTGGGATCAAGAAGCTCATTGTCAGGGGTGAATCACAGCTTGTCGTCCGCCAAGTAAACAAGAATTATCAGAGTCCGTTGATGGAAGCTTACGTTGATGAAGTGAGGAAGCTAGAAGAGCACTTTGACGGCCTACAGATGGAACATGTTCCAAGAGCTCAGAACGACATTGCCGATGCCTGTCGAAGTGCGCCGCACTTAAGTTACCTGTGGAACCAGGGATCTTTGTGCTCAAGCTGACTCAACCATCTGTAACGCCATCATCTGGACAGAGCAAGAAGAAGAAGTTGATTTCTAGTGACTATTTTCCGGCAGAGCAAGAAGAAGAAGCTTAATAGTTGTTATTATTGACATTTAGTCTTTCCTTGTTAGTTTTAAGTATGTGGATTCATCCAAATATTTATTCTTGGTTGATTGTTACTCTAATCATATCATGCCTAGGATAGTTGTTCATCCATTTGTTCCATGTGTTGTATAGTTTCTTGTTAATTGGTTGAAAAATGAGTTGGTTTGATATAGTGGAGTTGATCCTATTTATTTTAATGATGTTTTAGGGCTGGACCTAGATTAAATCAATTCATGTTGTTGAATGATGTTTGATTGCTTAACTTGTATAGTTTATAATCTTGGTTTGGTTGATGTATAGAACTCTTGCTTTTGAATTGTTATATAGTTGATGTATATGTTTGGCTACTGTTGACCATTATAAATATTTAGATTCTATCTAAATATTTATTTGTGGTTAACTCTTACCTTTTTCATTCCATGTTGTGATCATGTAGTTAAATGCATAGGGTGGTTCCATTCCATATGTGTGGATGCCATTGTGTTTGTTATATACTTGTTACGTGTAGAGTTAGCCAAGATGTCGTGGTTCTAAGTCTGACAGTAGAATGGGGGGTAGGTATGGAGAGGCAAGATCCTAGCTATGGAGTAGTTGTACACATGAGTGTTTTACGAGTTCAGGCCCTTCTCGGAGGAAGTAAGAGCCTGGAGGCGGTCGACTGGTTTTTGTGTATATGAGTTGGGGTGCGAACCCTTTACACCGAGGAGGGGGGTGTCTTATATAGAGTTCGCCAGACCCCTCCGGTTCTCAGTTATGCAGGGTTTAAAGTACATTAAGACATGGGGTTACTGGTAACGCCCTCATAAAGTGCCATGAAGACTATTAAAGCTACTTAATGACAGACCGTTGCATGCTGAGTGACTTTAGGTTTCCTGGCCGTCGAGTGGTTAGCTTCATGTTCGGGTGGCTATCTTCATCGTCGAGTGTCCTTGAGTTCGTCGAGTGAAGTCCCTCTTGGTCGACTCGAAGGTAGCTTCTTCTAAGGATGTCCTTGGGTAGGGTATCCTAAATAGGTTCATGACCCTACCCTAGGTACATGACTTCATCATTAGCTCCCGAATGGATCGAGGTTTGAGTGAGGAAGGGGTTGATAATTTTCTTCGACCCATTTCCCGTGTTCTGATTATGTCGTATCCTGGATTAGCGATTTTTCTTTTTTGGCGTTGGCATTAACTTCTCTTTCAGTCGTCTTGATCCATTCTTTTCTTCTGTCGAGTGAACTTCCGAGCGACGGGTCGCAGGAGATCTATCGTCTGACAGATTGATCTGCTGTTAGCGGATTTTGTGGGATCCGAATTTTGGGAAGCGCGCGAAGCGGGGCGGACTGCGGTACTTGGATGGGATAAGGCGTGGACGCCTCGATTTCCGC
>NW_021275095.1:0-1410 GCF_002162155.2 Triticum dicoccoides | reverse complement strand
TTTAAAGCCCTTTCTGCGATGTCGCTCAGACGTCCGACTGTAGCATTTCTTTTAAAGCCCTTTTTGCGATGTCGCTCAGACGTCCGACTGTGGCATTTCTTTTAAAGCCCTTTCTGCGATGTCGCTCAGACGTCCGACTGTGGCATTTCTTTTAAAGCCCTTTCTGCGATGTCGCTCAGACGTCCGACCGTGGCATTTCTTTTAAAGCCCTTTATGTGGTGTCGCTAAGATGCCCGACTGTGGCATCATTTCCTTATTTTTATTTGTTCACCTTTCGAGGCGTCGCTTCAGACACCCGATCGGTCCTTATTTATGCTCTGTGGGATTTTAGGCGGACTACCGCCGTTTCCCTTTTTACTTACCCGTTATGCCAATTTTATTTATTGTGCATTAAGGAATTAATCATGTTGCATCCATGCATGCATTTGTTATATCTTACGTCCGAACTGTCTTGCGAGTACTTTCAAAGTACTCACTGGCTTGTTGATTTGGCCAGATGCTGACGAAGGCGATCTCATGGATGAAGAGTTCGATAGCGAGTCCGACACTTAGAGGAGTCCCAGTCAGTCTCGTGCGACCCTGGATTTGGCCACTGTTTTATATCCGCTTCCGCTACCAAATAAATTTATCGAGCCTCACCTCGACGTTCGATGAAATGATATTCTTAGAGTCTTGTATTTCCCTTCCCGCTGTGTTTTTCCACCACCAGCCTATCCTTGAGTCAGTAGTATGTCTCCACACCACTGTGTTCTGTCCGCCATTATGTATGATTATTGGCGTGCTTGTAATAATTTGGTTGAGCAGCCGCAGTTCAACCCTGTAATATATTTTTATGCTACTGGCTTATTGTATCAAGGAATTGTCTACCAGTGAGGAGGATTTCTCTCATACTGGACTCAAAAGACTGGTTTATCAATAAATATTTTTATTGGAAAATCGGTCGTGACATTGAGTCTAGAAGAAAACTGTTTTCGGAGTCTAGTTATATCGGAGAGTAAGAATTCTTTTTACTCCTCTGCCCCTTCGTCGCTCTGGTAAGGAATCTTGACGTAGGTGTTTTGAACTACTCCTCTTCCCCTTCAAAATTTTCCTTAGGATCACACAGTTGGTTTTTCGATCGTTGCTTCTCAGCTCTTTTATCCGGCGCATTTCTCATCCAGTTGACTCGAGCCTCCTCATCTTTGCGTTCAATCCTCAGTGGTTTTCTTTTCCCACCCGCCCTCCCCTTTTCTTCTCGGAAAAGGAGTCTGTAATCGAGTATCTTTCCTACTCGTGTGGAGTTTTTGCTCTCTCTCCTCAATGTTTTCAACCAGTGTTTCCTCTTCAAGATATTCGACGTTTCCCCTTCCAAGTTGTTTTTGTTTTCCCGCCCACCCACCCTTTTCTTCCCGGAGTCTGACTGTCTCTCGA
>NW_021275094.1:0-929 GCF_002162155.2 Triticum dicoccoides | reverse complement strand
GCTACTTCCTGCTGCTCGTCGACGATCTCTCCCGCTACATGTGGGTGATGATCCTCGGCAGTAAGGGAGAAGCGGCGGACGCCATCAGGCGCGCGCAGGTTGGTGTGGAGGCGGAGAGCGGCCGCAAATTGCGCGTGTTGCGCACTGACAACGGCGGCGAGTTCACGGCGGCTGAATTCGCGTCGTACTGCGCCGATGAGGGCATCCAGCGCCACTACTCCGCGCCGTACAGCCCGCAGCAAAACGGCGTCGTCGAGCGGCGCAACCAGACGGTTGTGGGGATGGCTCGGGCTCTCCTCAAGCAGAGAGGGATGCCGGCTGTCTTCTGGGGAGAGGCGGTGCTAACGGCCGTCTACATCCTCAACCGCTCTCCTACTAAGGCACTCGACGGCAGAACTCCGTACGAGGCCTGGCATGGGCGGAAGGCGGCGGTCTCTCATTTGCGGATCTTTGGCTGCCTTGCGTTCGCCAAGGAGCTCGGCCACATCGGCAAGCTCGACGACAGGAGCACTCCGGGAGTCTTCATCGGCTACGCGGAGGGCTCAAAGGCCTACCGCATCCTCGACCCAAAGACACAACGTGTGCGCACAGCGCGAGACGTCGTGTTCAACGAAGGGCGAGGGTGGCAATGGGACAAGGCGGTGGACGACGGCTCGACGCCGACGTATGACGACTTCATTGTCGAGTACGCTCACTTCAAGGAAGCTGGGGGAGCAAGCAGCTCCTCTTCACCGGGCACGTCTACCCCGGCCCCCAAAACTACATCGACTCCGGCGCCTGCTACACCGACGACACCACAACCGGCGACGCCGCATACTCCAGCCCCGGCGGTCGCCACTCCGGGCTCGTCTTCATCAGCACCAGCTCACGCAGAGCACAACCCGATGAAGTTCGCTTCCCCGCTCACTCACGACGAGGAGCGGGTCGAC
>NW_021275093.1:0-1540 GCF_002162155.2 Triticum dicoccoides | reverse complement strand
CGTTGTTTAAAGCCCTTTGGAACGAGTCTGGCTTTATAACGATCAATGGTTCCATCAGCTTTCCTTTTTATCCTAAAGACCCACTTACAGTCAATAAGATTATTACCTCGTTGTGAAGGAACCAAATGCCATGTTCTGTTTTTCTTAAGTGCCATGATTTCATCATTCATTGCTTTTCTCCAACGTGCATCTCCCAAAGCATCTTCAAGAGTATTGGGTTCTCCTGGTTCACCTGTTGAACATACTAATCCATATTTTGTAACATGCTTATAGTCAATAGGTTTAATTACCCCTTGTTGAAGTCGTGTTCGGCGCGGATTGGCAACAGGAGCCTCTGCAGAATACTCCGGCACAAAGGATCCAGGGTCTGGATCAGGCCGATCCTGTCCCGATCCCGATGAAGATCCGTGCAGGGCTCCAGGATCCACAGCGTGAGCAGTCGACGCCGAGGCAGGATTTTCTGTGGCCGTGGCGCGCGGTGCAAGCGATGATTTGGCCACAGAGGATCTGGGCCGGGGCGTATCATCATGGCCCAATGATTGGCGCCTGGACCCCGCGCCAACAGGATCTGTCCCCGCATCCGCCGAGCCAGTCGTGACGCGCCGCTTGTAGATGCGTAGTTGGCCATTTTGCTGGGCCCGGCCCAGACCAGAGGCGGCCTGCCACCTGTCGGGCGATGGTTCGGGCGCGCAAGAGGAGGTGGTGCGGCCCGCTGGGCTCTGCCGCGTGGCTGACGCGGGCTCGCCTGCACGCCCGCCTGTGTCGTCTGTCGGGACTGGCACGGCAGATTCGCTGCCAGGCGCGGATCCCGGGGAAGATCGACTGCGCGGCTGCAGCGCTTCTTCCGATCCCGAGGAGGATCTGTCCCCTGGACTGGGAGACATGAAATAAGGACCTGTTGGTCCATTTTCTTCACCATTTGCTGTAGTTTTTGCATCACTGTTTTCTGCATCATCACAGAGCTCATGAAGATCATTAGTAGGGTTAGTCATATGATCATCACAATTTGTAATACCCCCTTGATCATAGGCAGAAAGATGAGAGGGAAGTAGCAAAAGTTCTTTGCGGAGGAGTGCGCCGGCATTGGGGTGGAGGTCCGCAAAGGGAAATTTGGTCTCATCAAAGATAACATCGCGAGAGATGTAAACTCGACCCGTGGAGATGTCGAGACACTTGACACCTTTGTGTTGGGCACTATAACCAAGAAAAGCACACTGTTTTGATCTAAACATAAACTTGCGTTTGTTGTAAGGCCGAAGATTGGGCCAACAAGCACAGCCAAAGACACGGAGAGAGGTGTAATCTGGTTTTGTGTGGAGGAGACGTTCCATAGGTGTTTCATTGTTGATAACACGACTAGGTAACATGTTGATAATGTGAACAGCTGTCAGAAAAGCCTCATCCCAGAACTTGAGGGGCATGGATGCTCCAGCTAGGAGGGCCAAGTCAACCTTGACAATGTGCCTATGCTTGCGTTCGGCCGACCCATTTTTTGGTGAGCGTGGGGGCATGATACATGGTGAGATATGCCTATGCTTTG
>NW_021275092.1:0-701 GCF_002162155.2 Triticum dicoccoides | reverse complement strand
AACGCGGCTGTCCAGGTCAAATCTGACGTGTGGGACCCACACGTCAGTGACAGGAGGGTTAACAGGGGTTAATTTAATTTAATTAAAAGGTTGGGGGGGTCGGGCCCACTGGTCAGCGTCAGGGGGGGGGGGTTAGTTAACGGTGATTAGCACTAAGCTAATCACCTGGCGACGGGGCCCACTGTCATTGAGCCAGGGGAGGTCAAACCCCTGGTCAACCGGGGCTAAAACGCCGGCGTTTAGCCGCCGGCGGCAACAAACGCGGCGGAGGGGCTCGGGATCGCCGTTCCGGCGACCATTCGGGTGGCGGAGACCACGAGAGCGAAGCCCGCGCTCACGCGCATCCAGTGGAACACGCGGGAGGCTGCGGGGGCGGCGGAGCTCGCCGGAGCGAAGCTCGGGGCGGCTGCCGGAGCTCGGCTTCGAGCGGGAACGGGCTGCGGGGCATGGCAGGAGCTGCGGGCGGAGGCGTTGGACTCCTGGGAGGCTACTGAGCGCGGTGGCAGGTGCAGGCACGGGCTGCGGTGGCTCTGGCCACGACGGCGAGGGGCTGCGGCGGCGATGGCTTCGGCCATGGTGGGGATCGGGGCTACGGCGCGGAAACGAGGGGGAGAAGAGAGGGGAAACGGGAAGAAGCTCACGGCGATCACGCAGAGCAGCACAGCGGGGTCGGGGGAGACCTGGTGACGGCGAATCGACGG
>NW_021275091.1:0-611 GCF_002162155.2 Triticum dicoccoides | reverse complement strand
CGGGGCAGCGTCGAGGCGGCGGGGCAGCGGCGTCGGGAGAGGAGAGGGGAAGGGGATCTAGGGCGAGGGAGAGGGCGAGGGAGAGGGAAGGCGAGGAGAGGGCGAGGGAGGGAGCGGCGGCGACGACGGTGGATCGAGAGGGAGAGGGAACTGGCGAGGGGGAGAGGGAAGGGGGGATCGGGCGAAGGGGGAGAGGGAAGGGGGGATTGGGCACAATACTAATGGCGCACCTCACCGTGGTGCGCCATTAGTATTTTTTTATTTCAACTCGAGCCAACAGGTTATGTACCACCAGAACTGATCCACATCAAGTCCCCTCTACTAGCTCGACTGGTCAGCAGCCAGTTCTCACACCAGGAGGTCCTAGGTTCGACTCCCAGGGTCCACAAATTTTTTTTAGCATTTAAAAAGCTGTTTGATACTTATTTGTGTTTAAATATGTTCAAACTTGTTTAAATAATAACAGTAATATTTTTTATAAGACAGTAGCATTTAAAAAGCTGTTTGATACTTATTTTTTTATAAGACGGTGCGCGGGGTGCGGGGGGTCGGCGGCGGCGGTTGAGTAGGGGAATCGAGGGTGCGGGGGGTCGGCGGCGGCGGCCGGTGGA
>NW_021275090.1:0-1093 GCF_002162155.2 Triticum dicoccoides | reverse complement strand
GAAAAAAATAAAATAAATAAAGCAACAAAGAAAACAAAAAAACAAATTTGAAAACTAATGGCACTAACAGAAAGTTTATAATTTTTGTGACCTAAAAGAAAAATAATTAAAAATAAACTTTAATAAAATAAATAAAAATAGAAACAATAAGTATTTTGTTGTAAGTAGAAACAAAATAAAATAAATAAAGCAACAAAGAAAACAAAAAAAGTGCCACCTACTAGGCCCCCACAGCCTGAATACGACTAGAAACCCTACCATGGGCCAGGATTCAGGTCCGTAGGTGGCCCAGTAGGCCCATAGGCACACAACGTATGGTTAGGCCCGAAAGCCTACAATTGAGAGGAGCTCGGGAGGGTGGGCGCAACAGTGCTTATAAACCACTCTCGAGCTCTCTCAGCTAGCGAGGTGGTACTAAACTTTTGACGCGGGGCAGCACAAGGCCTTTGGTCCCGATTGGTACCACCAACCGGGACTATAAGGGGCATTGGTTCCGGTTCGTGGCACCAACTGGGACCAATGCGCCTCACCCCTGGCCCATGATCATTAGTCCCGGTTTGTGCCACAAATCGGGACTAAAGGGTTGGTCCTCGTTGCGGTCAAAGTTTAGTCCCACCTCGCCAACCGAAGGGCGCTCACACCGGTTTATAAGCCTTTCCCTCTTTGCCTTGTTGAGCTCCTCTAAAAGTGAAAATAGATGCCCTTATACAGGAAATTTGACCTAAATTCAGAGTGAATTTCTTTGAAATTCATAGAAATTTACTATGAATTTAGGTTGAATTTTCTCTATAAGCGCATCTATGCTCATTTTTTAGTAAAGTTAATCACAAACTTGTGATTCACACAAATTTCAAAGAATTCAAATTTTAACTATTCAAATTTGAAAACTAATGGCACTATCAAAAAGTTTATAATTTTTCTAAAACTAATGGCACTAACAGAAAGTTTACAATTTTTCTGACCTAAAAGAAAAAAGGAATTAAAAATAAAGCAAAGAATGAAAGAAAATAAATAATGCAAAAAACAAAACAAAAATTGGAAAAAAATAATTTTATAGTAAAGTTAATCACAAACTTGTGATTCACACAAATTT
>NW_021275089.1:0-1240 GCF_002162155.2 Triticum dicoccoides | reverse complement strand
TGCAACAAAGAAAACAAAAAAACAAATTTGAAAACTAATGGCACTAACATAAAGTTTATAATTTTTGTGACCTAAAAGAAAAATAATTAAAAATAAACTTTAATAAAATAAATAAATATAGGAACAATAAGTATTTTGTTGTAAGTCGAAAAAAATAAAATAAATAAAGCAACAAAGAAAACAAAAAAACAAATTTGAAAACTAATGGCACTAACAGAAAGTTTATAATTTTTGTGACCTAAAAGAAAAATAATTAAAAATAAACTTTAATAAAATAAATAAAAATAGAAACAATAAGTATTTTGTTGTAAGTAGAAACAAAATAAAATAAATGAAGCAACAAAGAAAACAAAAAAAGTGCCACCTACTGGGCCCCCACGGCCTGAATACGACTAGAAACCCTACCATGGGCCAGGATTCAGGTCCGTAGGTGGCCCAGTAGGCCCATAGGCACACAGCGTATGGTTAGGCCCGAAAGCCTACAATTGAGAGGAGCTCGAGAGGGTGGGCGCAGCAGTGCTTATAAACCACTCTCGAGCTCTCTCAGCTAACGAGGTGGTACTAAACTTTTGACGCGGGGCAGCACAAGGCCTTTGGTCCCGATTGGTACCACCAACCGGGACTAAAGGGGGCATTGGTTCCGGTTCGTGGCACCAACCGGGACCAATGCGCCTCACCCGTAGCCCATGATCATTAGTCCCGGTTTGTGCCACAAATCGGGACTAAAGGGTTGGTCCTCGTTGCGGTCAAAGTTTAGTCCCACCTCGCCAACCGAAGGGCGCTCACACCGGTTTATAAGCCTTTCCCTCTTTGCCTTGTTGAGCTCCTCTAAAAGTGAAAATAGATGCCCTTATACAGGAAATTTGACCTAAATTCAGAGTGAATTTCTTTGAAATTCATAGAAATTTACTATGAATTTAGGTTGAATTTTCTCTATAAGCGCATCTATGCTCATTTTTTAGTAAAGTTAATCACAAACTTGTGATTCACACAAATTTCAAAGAATTCAAATTTTAACTATTCAAATTTGAAAACTAATGGCACTATCAAAAAGTTTATAATTTTTCTAAAACTAATGGCACTAACAGAAAGTTTACAATTTTTCTGACCTAAAAGAAAAAAGGAATTAAAAATAAAGCAAAGAATGAAAGAAAATAAATAATGCAAAAAACAAAACAAAAATTGGAAAAAAATAATTTTATAGTAAAGTTAATCACAAACTTGTGATTCACACAAATTT
>NW_021275088.1:0-1384 GCF_002162155.2 Triticum dicoccoides | reverse complement strand
CATGGATGGAACCCGAATAGGCGATAAACCTGGACTAGAGACTCGAGTGTTTAGGCAGGCCGTGGCCGACACCCACGTTGGGCTTCCGCTTGAAGGTTGCCGAGTACATGTCGTGTAAACGGCGGTAAGTGGTGAGAGCGTGTGTGAAGAAGTACACCCCTGCAGGGTTAATATGATCTATTCGAATAGCCGTGTCCGCGGAAAAGGACTTCTGGGTTGCTTATATCAGTTCATAGACAAGTGAAAGTGGATACCCTAAAATACGCAAGATAAGCGTGAGTGCTATGGATGGCGTTCTCGTAGGGAGACGGGAGCGGTTCCATAGTGGTGTATTGATATGGTGAATATGTGGACTCGTGTGCGCCACCTCAAAAGAGTTACTTGCAGTCGTAGTTCAGGTTAGCCACCGAGTCAAAGCTGGCTTGCTGTAGTTAAACCCCACCATCCCTTTGTTGATAATGATGCATATGTAGTTAGTTCTGATGTAAGTCTTGCTGGGTACATTTGTACTCACGTTTGCCCATTTTATGTTTTGCAGAGAGACTTCGGTCTCACTAGTAGTTTCGCGTGGACTTCGACGTTTAGCTTGATACCTCAGCTACGATCTTGTGCCCTCGGCAGGATCTGATAGATAGTCAGGCTTCTCAACCTTTTTCATTTATAGATGTTTGTACTCAGACATGATAGCTTCCGCGTGTGCTTTGATTTGTATGCTCTGATTGTTGGGTCATGAGACCCATGTTTGTAATATCTCGCTCCTCGGAGCCTATTGAATAAATTACTTGAGTCGTAGAGTCATGTTGTGATGCCATGTTGTATTTGCACATATCGAGTATATTGTGTGTATGTTATTGAAATGCTTGGTATGTGTGGGATCTGACCATCTAGTTGTTTATCTTTAGTAGCCTCTCTTACAGGGAAATGTCTCCTAGTGTTTCCACCGAGCCATGGTAGCTTGCTACTGCTCCGGAACACTTAGGCTGGCCGGCATGTGTCCTTCTTCGTTCCTGTGTCTGTCCCTTCGGGGAAATGTCACGCTTTGAGTACCGGAGTCCTGTTAGCCCGCTACAGCCCGGTTTACCGGAGTCCTGCTAGCCCAGTGCTACAGCCCGGACCCACTTGCTGATGACCGACACGTTCGAAGCTGGGTCATGGATGCCTGTCCCTGTAAGTCTGTGCCACTTTGGGTTTACGACTAGTCATGTCAGCCCGGGCTCCTTATCATATGGATGCTAGCGACACTGTCATATACGTGTGCCAAAAGGCGCAAACGGTCCCGGGCAAAGGTAAGGCGACACCCGTGGGAATACCGTGCGTGAGGCCGTAAAGTGATATGAGGTGTTACATGCTAGATCGATGTGGCATTGAGTCGGGGTCCTGACAG
>NW_021275087.1:0-1178 GCF_002162155.2 Triticum dicoccoides | reverse complement strand
CGAACTCCGAATATAGTCGTCCAATATATCGATCTTTACGTCTCGACCATTTCGAGACTCCTCGTCATGTCCCCGATCTCATCCGGGACTCCGAACTCCTTCGGTACATCAAAACTCATAAACTCATAATATAACTGTCATCGAAACCTTAAGCGTGCGGACCCTACGGGTTCGAGAACAATGTAGACATGACCAAGACACGTTTCCGGTCAATAACCAATAGCGGGACCTGGATGCCCATATTGGCTCCTACATATTCTACGAAGATCTTTATCGGTCAGACCGCATAACGACATACATTGTTCCCTTTGTCATCGGTATGTTACTTGCCCGAGATTTGATCGTCGGTATCCAATACCTAGTTCAATCTCGTTACCGGCAAGTCTCTTTACTCGTTCCGTAATACATCATCTCACAACTAACATATTAGTTGCAGTGCTTGCAAGGCTTATGTGATGTGTATTACCGAGAGGGCCCAGAGATACCTCTCCGACAATCGGAGTGACAAATCCTAATCTCGAAATACGCCAACCCAACATCTACCTTTGGAGACACCTGTAATGCTCCTTTATAATCACCCAGTTACGTTGTGACGTTTGGTAGCACCCAAAGTGTTCCTCCGATAAACGGGAGTTGCATAATCTCATAGTCATAGGAACATGTATAAGTCATGAAGAAAGCAATAGCAACATACTAAACGATTAGGTGCTAAGCTAATGGAATGGGTCATGTCAATCAGATCATTCAACTAATGATGTGACCTCGTTACTCAAATAACAACTCATTGTTCATGGTTAGGAAACATAACCATCTTTGATTAACGAGCTAGTCAAGTAGAGGCATACTAGTGACACTTTGTTTGTCTATGTATTCACACACATGTATTATGTTTCCGGTTAATACAATTCTAGCATGAATAATAAACATTTATCATGAAATAAGGAAATAAATAATAACTTTATTATTGCCTCTAGGGCATATTTCCTTCAGTCTCCCACTTGCACTAGAGTCAATAATCTAGTTCACATCGCCATGTGATTTAACAGCAATAGTTCACATCACCATGTGATTAACACCCATAGTTCACATCGATATGTGATCAACACCCAAAGGGTTTTACTAGATTCAGTCATCTAGTTCACATCGCTATGTGATTAACACCCAAGGAGTACTAAGGT
>NW_021275086.1:0-1791 GCF_002162155.2 Triticum dicoccoides | reverse complement strand
TTGCTGTTCTTGTCACTTGAATACCCCTACGGTTAATTCTCGCATTTATCGAGTATCCGCCCATCCCCCAGTTGTTCATGTGTTACACAAAAGTCTTCGAAATACCACCCGATATTCCGAAAATCCTCAGCAACCTATTGCTCTGGAATTTCTTGTTTGCTTTCATTATGATTAATCCCATAAGTATAGAAATCTTATTGACATTCCTTGTCATTATCATTTTGAGTCTGTTGACTCAATATGTTTGCGAATACACGCAATCATCATTGATCCTTATAAATTACTTTTCCGGCTGAGCTGCCATTCTTTTTACTGGAATTGGTTCTCGACCAATCCAATTGTCTTTGATTGTACCCTACGGCTATTCAACTTATCCACCCCTAATCAGAGCATTGCTTCTGATCCCTTGATTTGGAAATCATAATTCCTTTGCATTTGACAATTGAGTTAGTCAGTTGTTTCTATAATCTGCTTCCTCTAGTTGAGTACCGATGCTCACGTCAGATCCCTTGTGGACCACCAGATCCTTTGTTGGATTTTATCTGACAACGCCCTTCATATTAAATAAACTTGTGAGCCTTTTCTCGGATACATAATGCCTTTGGTAAATTGTATCGTCTGCTTTCTCAACCATGCTCTGCCTTCGAGCTTGAGTTAATTACTTCTAAAAGATTCTGGTATAGGATTCTAAGATGCCCCGATGGGTTGAACCTATGCCTTCCTTAATATGTGTGAACTCGAAAGTTTTCACGAGTCGTACTCTTATGGTATTTTGCCAGATAAAATTTCAACGCTATAACTTCATCGGAAGTGAGAAGTGAATGAAAGGGTATGCATTGGAGAAGTGGGAGTCAACCTTGAACTTTGTGTTCATGCCCATGGACGCGATGTATATCCTATCATGGAAGCTTCTTGTAACAATAACTATTTCCTTAATAACTACCATATGGTATTTGTGAATTGATCCCTTGCAACCGTCGTTCCGACCATGATTGTTCTTCTTTGATCTCATTTCTCGGACAAGTTAAAACAATTGTCTCCTATGGATCAATACACCAGTCCAACCTTTACTTTGATCTTGTGTCGAGTATTACCCTCCTGGTATCTCGAGATTATCATGGAACTGCATAACTCCTTATGAGTTCTTCATCAAGTGCTACCTTCCCACTGATTCCAATTTTTCGCGGGCTCTGTGTTACTGAACACTCAAAGACACCGATAACTGAACCGAGTCCGCCCTACGGTTCAACAACTCTTCAGTAAGCTTCTATAAGTACGAGTTTGTACCCGATCACGCCATTCCTAGCCTGTTTGGCTATATCATTGTCGTGACGATTCTAACGGTGCTACCTAGTCCTTATTCTCGGAGCACCAATTTTCGACGATGAACTAACCTTACGTCGATTTTCCTCGTCATACCCTTTCACCTTAAACAACAAGCTTGAGTTCGAGTTTGTGTCGTAACTGTGGTTCCAATAACCTCTTGCTTCATCATTCCTTTGACTTGATGTCGTCGCTGATTGACTACATCTGCATGAAATCTCTCGACAATTGTGTCGTGATCATCATCAACCTTATGAGCTCTTCCAGGAATTCAATTGAATTCATGATGGGTAATACCATCCTTGCCCCTCGATGATTCCTGTTCTCATCGACCACTTTATTGCCTTTCGTTCAACACAACTTGTTCGTGTTTTGTGTAAACCTTGAGATCACTGCTACCCAGCAGTTGATCTTCCTTACCTCGGAAGTATTACCATCTCTTTTTGTCAAGAATGTGGTGAGAGTTTC
>NW_021275085.1:0-1177 GCF_002162155.2 Triticum dicoccoides | reverse complement strand
ACACAACCATCACCAAACAATGTGCAACAATATGATGCATGCATGAAACATGGCAATATGAGTGTGTTGGGCTAATGCAACTAAAACCAGAAGGGTTTGAACAAATTTGAATCAAGGATTCAAATTTCAAATTCAAATATGGCCTTTTAAAGTGCTTTTCCTTGTTCTGCTTGAAACATCAATTTAACTTGTTTGATCATGCATGAAAATAGTACAGATGGATAGATTGGATTTTTCTGATCATTTTTCATATATAATTTGTCCAATTTGGAGTTACAGAATAAAAGTTATGAATTTTTGAAGTTTAAATAATATTCTGGAATTTCCTGATTTAAATTAAATCCAGAAATATAATTATTGCGCCAGCATGACGTCAGCATGACGTCAGTGGTCAACTGCGGCTGGCTGGAGTCAAACCTGATGTGTGGGGCCCACACGTCAGTGACAGGGGGGTTAAACGGAGTTAGTTTAATCCTAATTACTAATTAGTGGCGCTGGGGCCCACTGGTCAGTGTCAGGGGATTAACTAACAGTGGTCAAAGTGGGTCAAACCCACCAGCGACGTGACGCCGGCGAGGCCCGAGACGGCGGCGCGATGCGGGATCGCGCTACAGGGCACGGGCGAGGCCGTTCTTGGGCTCGTTGGAGAGCTCTTGCTCCCGCGCGTCGAACGGTGGTGGTGGCCGGGCCTGAGGTGGCCGGAGTCGACGGTGGTGAGCTCGGCTGCGGCCGCCGGTGTTCGGGTGCGGTCGGAGTCGGCGTTGCAGGGGGTTTGGGGAGGCGTTGGTGCGTGCTGCGTGCTCCTAGTGAGGCGTGGAGCACGATAGGGTGCTCGGTTGGGCGCTACGGTGATCGTGGCCACGACGGCGACATTGCCGGCGGCGTGGAGCTCTCGGCCAAGGTGGGGCTAAGGCCTAGAGGTCGAAAGAGACCAGGGGAGAAGGGGGAAACGACTCAGGGGCTCACCGCGGTTGCAGTGGGCGTCGAAGCGGGCTCGGAGACGCGCTGGAGACGGCGAATTCGACGGCGATGATGGTCGGAGCCCGAAGAGGGGAACGGCGACGTGGCGGCGATGCAGGGCTTCCGGAGGCCCGTGGAGCGGTGGGGAGGAAGAGGGGGTTGTGGCGGAGCTTCTGAGCTAGTCGGGGGAGCGAGGGGTGGCCGGAGACGGCTGCTA
>NW_021275084.1:0-988 GCF_002162155.2 Triticum dicoccoides | reverse complement strand
GTATCAGTTTTCAGGTTGCTCGGTGAGAATTTCCAGTTTTCCTAGATTAGATTTATTTTCTTACCTATTGTCCAAGAAAAAGCCACAAAAAAGAGTTAGATCTATTCATCCTTGGTCCAAGCCAGTCTGAGCCTTTGCAATTTTCTTTTCATTGCTTGCATAGTTGAATTATCGGTTGCATCGTCGTGTCGAGTTGCTGGTCTTAGTGTCTAGTTCCTTTAGAGTTTCGAGTTCTGTTCACATTAGTCACGCAGCCGCTGCATCATTATCCCATCCGCTGTCCACCATCCAATCCACCAATTTCCACCACGTGCTACGCACTGTTTATTGTCATAATCATAGTTGAGGTCACTCACATCTTCGCCTGATCGAATCTGCATCTTATCTAGTTTGTCTTGAAAAGAGGGAGAAAAAGAAGATAAAGAAAAAAAAAGAGAGAGAAAGGAAAGAAAAAAAAGAAAAAAGAGGGAGAAGAAAAAGAAAAAAAAAGCGTGAGAAAAAAAAGAGAGAAAAAAATTTGGATCTATCTAGAATCAATCTCGTACCTGAATTCGGATTGGAATCTGTTTTGTGCACTGTTCAGTAAAACAGCTTGGCTATTGTTTCACATCATTATCTTTACTGCCGTTGTGATCTTCACTTATATCTTGCTGTCCAGAGCTACTTTGTATCCTTCATTGATGCTGGTTGTGCTACGACGTGACCTCATTAGTGTTCTAGGCTCGCGTCTCTAGTTCGGTCTAGCCTAGGACCAGCACAGTACCGTCGTTGAGCGTTTATTCAACATTGCATCTTTGAATTGATTATTGCTAATCTTTTGCTACCATATATAGCCAACCCAGCTCCACATATTTCTACACCGTGTATACGTATGCTCCCCTGGCAATCGCTTTACTCAATATTCGGAGTTACTTGACACCGCTGGTTGCCGATCACCGCCTGCTGCATGGTAAGAACGTGTAAGACATTGATATTTGCTTTACTGTGA
>NW_021275083.1:0-2185 GCF_002162155.2 Triticum dicoccoides | reverse complement strand
TGTGTGTGTGTGTGTGTGTGTGTGTGTGTGTGTGTGGCCAAGGTTCATAACCAAGGTTGTAAAAGATAACCAAATATGGAAATATATAATACCTGTGACTTTTAGGCGTAATGTTGGCTGACCAACGTTGTAGTGAGGGTCATAACCCTACTCTGGAGGATAAGTAACTCCTGGTATATGATGCCGGTTTACAATAAAACCGTTCCGGGTTGTGATAAACACCGGTTTATTCCATACTGGTGACCTTGAGTCAAAACCAGATCTGGCTGATAGTCTCCAGATTATATTTTGATTGTGCACTGACAACTTGTAGTTGACAGTCTAACTGGGTTGACAAACACCGGTTTGAAAACATCATAAATCTTATGAAAACAAAGAAAACTTAGCAAAGGCAAATAAAAATCGTTGTAGTCGAGGCTTTTCACGGGCTGCCAGGCCCCAAATTCGAGGCTTTTCATGGGCTGCCAGGCCATTGAGTTAAACCATTTTTGCAAAGCCTTTTAAGATGGTCCTCAATCCTTAACCAATCATCGTTTTAACTTGATAAGTTCAGGGTCTTCATTTTAGAGTAACTTGTCAAAGTTCAAAGGGTCATACCAGGTTTACCTGGGTGGAGTGACTTACTTACATAGGCAGGTTAACCCAGGGTTTTAGGTGTATACACCAGGCTTCCAAGCCATGGCTTGATAGCCCATTGCAAGTGTAGATTCTAAGTTCATTTCGATAGCAAAGAAACCCCAAGTAACATTTTGAGCTGTGCTCAATGGGTGCCTATGTTTGAGTTGTTGTTGTACAACACTCTCTTTGGCCCCAGATTTATTTGGCTTTGAGCCGATCAAAAGGTGTGACTATGGTTCGGATACGACCAAGCCCCCAAGTGATGCTGTGGCATTGCGCTGATCAAGAGGTGTAGCTATGGTTCGGATACGACCAAGCCCCCAAGTGATGTAATATAAAGCTTTGAGAAGCTAAATCAAGGGGTAAACCGGACGCCACTTTATAAGCAGAAGCTCCATGTAACCACACATGATGTAAAAAAACAACGGATACCCCACTTTAGCTAAGGTTCCGGTTTATTATATTGATCATAATATATACATTGTCAAATATGTACATAAACAGAGCCTATAACTCAAGTATAGTAGGGCCGAAGATGAGCAATATTCCACGGCCGGTTGGTCTCCTCCTCCGGTTTACGTGAGTCTTTGCTCTCTCGAACATTGATTAGGTAGTACGACCCGTTGTGTAGATTTTTGCTGACCACAAAGGGTCCTTCCCAAGGGGGGATAGCTTGTGCATATCCGTCTGATCCTGGATGAGTCGAAGCACCAAATCTCCTTCTGGAAAGGTTCTGGTTCTAACCCGGTGGCTATGATAACGATGCAGATTTTGCTGATAAATCACCGAACGGGTTGCTGCCATGTTGCGCTCCTCTTCTAACAGGTCAAGAGCTTCCTGCCGTGCCTTCTCGTTGTCAGCTTCAACGTATGCCGCTACACGAGGTGAGTCATGACGGATGTCACTAGGAAGAACCGCTTCCGCTCCATAAACCATGAAGAATGGTGTGTATCCTGTTGATCTGTTGGGTGTGGTATTGATGCTCCATAACACTGAAGGTAGCTCCTCAACCCAACAACCCGGCGTCTGTTGCAAAGGAACCATAAGCCGGGGTTTGATGCCTCTCAAGATCTCTTGATTGGCCCTCTCCGCTTGACCATTGGACTAGGGGTGAGCCACTGATGATACGTCAAGATGGATGTGCTCACGTTGACAGAACTCCTTCATGGCACCCTTTGACAGATTGGTACCATTGTCTGTTATAATGTTGTGTGGAAAGCCAAACCGGAAGATCACCTTTTTGATGAATTGAACCGCCGTGGTTGCATCACACTTACTAACTGGTTCTGCTTCCACCCACTTTGTGAACTTATCAACCGCCACCAAAAGGTGGGTCTTCTTGTCCTTAGATCTCTTGAAAGGCCCAACCATATCCAGCCACCAAGTCGCAAACGGCCAGGTGATTGGAATCATCCTCAATTCTTGAGCCGGTACATGAGCGCGCCTTGAGAATTTCTGACAGCCATCGCATCTTTTGACCAAGTCCTCGGCATCAGCATGAGCTGTCAACCAATTGAAACCATGACAAAACGCCTTGGCCACCAAAGATTTTGAACCGGCGTGGTGA
>NW_021275082.1:0-3759 GCF_002162155.2 Triticum dicoccoides | reverse complement strand
AGCTCTGCCAAACAAAAACTTATATGAACTCATGACTTGAATGAGTCACACATACACCCCTCTATTCATCTAGATATCACCAACCTTATAGACATTGTCTACCATCCTATTGTTGTCTTTGGTCACGTACACCATGAGTCGTGTCATCTGTGAATGTGAATTGGATATTACTAACTCCGGTATCACCTCAACGCGGTCATGTGAATGATATCTTGATGGAAACTTTCAGTGTCACTTTGTTAGCCTAATATTAAGTATTCATATTAGTGAGCTGCAAGTTAATCTGATCTCTAATGCTCTATCACCTAGGCATGACCTTAACATCGACTGTTGACATTACCTTGTTCAACTAATTTATGTTCTTCAATCTCCATTTTCCTCGTCTATTGAGCACTAGTCGCACGTTCACGAAAGAGCATGTGTTGCTGACTGTACCCTAGCACCCGTTTTATCTTACCTGGTAATTCAGAAAAGAAAGATAAGTCATTTGTTGTTGCTACAATCTATGATATCTTTGTGATATAGTTATCACGTTTTAGAAAATATAAAAGCATGGCAACTCTCTCTGTTTTAGTTAAATATAGTTGCCATGTCTAATTTATGGTAGTTGCCGCGTGTAATCAAACCATAGTTGTCGTGTGTGATTAACTACTTGCCACATATGGTCAAACAATAATTGTCATGTGTGTTTACCTAGTTGCCACGTGTGGTTAATCACAGTTGCCATGTATGTTTACCTGATTGTCACGTACGCACAACTGCAGCTGCCGTCTAGCAAACGAATCATAGTTTCCATGTGTGTTTACCTAGTTGCCATGTGCGCGCAACTGCAGTTGCCATCCAATAACGTATGACTGTGGTGTGGGCGAAAAGCAGTTCGCCCACACGCGCGTGGACTAGGTGGTGGCTGTGTGGGCAAAAACTAGTTCGCCCACACAGTGCAGCTGGCAACCGTGTGTTGTGTAGCGTGTGGGCGACCTCTCCAACGCCCACACACCGGCCTTGCCCTACGTGGCACGTGAAACTGCCTCGGTGTGTCAAGATTCATGCAAACTTAACTAGACGGTGATCCAGACATGTGGGCGAGTTGCAATGTTGGCACACGTGTGGGCGTAAGTGTTTTCGTTATTTTATTCGTGTCAGTTCAAAACAAATACTTCTTCTACATATATCACGCTAGAAGGGAGTTATTACTCACTTATTGGAACCCAACTCTGATTTGTTTTTTTTTTCTCTTTGCACCATTAAGGTACGCACCGAAGCTGTGACCTAAAAAAAACTGCTTCCCTATTTAGTATTTTCATCTTGCATACGTGATCCATCTTATTAGGCTGTCCATCATGTACACATGATATGCACAATGCAGCTTCGCTGGGCAGTCAAAGCCGTTACGGCATCTACCTTTATTTAAGTATATAAAATAATGACTTACTGATGTCATTGCAGTTACTGTATGAACCGGACCTCTGTAGACAATGCTTAGAAGTTTGTAATGTGTACAAATAATTCCGATTCCCATGCTGCGTTGCCAAGCATTTTTATTTCTACAGGGAGCTGCGTTAATCTAGTCCGTTCATATTTATTAACTTTTGAGCAGTAAATCTCTGCCGTTCCTTACATGGACCTGCGTTAATCTAGTCCGTTCATATTTCTTAACTTTTGAGTGGTAAATCACTGCCATTCTTTTTCTATCTTTTTAAGTATATAATAGATAATTGCTTTGTTAATTGATTAATTATTTCCATCGACATCAAATTTATCTTGAACCCAGCAAACCTGCTTCATGACAATCGATGTTTATTTCGTAGTGGAGCACATTATTTTCCTTGCACAAGCATATGTGCTTGTATAATTCTATATATATATGGACCACTTCTATGTGTACTAATATTCAGTAGCACTTCCTTTTTAACCGTGTGTCATGTTTTGCAGATATTTCATAGTAATTGATGATCTATGAGATTCTGAAACAATGAATAATGAAACTTGGGATACTATTAAATTTGCTTTGCCAGGAAAAAACTGTGGTAGTAGAGTGATCACAACAACAAGGATTGATCATGTTGCTCGTGCCTGTTGCTATGATGAAATGAAATATATTCTTATGATGAATCCACTCAGCGACAATGACTCAAGAACACTATTCTTAAGCAGAATATTTGGTCCAAAGGAACCTTGCCCAGATGCACTTAAAGATATTTCAATTCATATTCTAAAAAGATGTGGTGGTTTGCCACTTGCTATCAATAGTATAGCAAATCTTCTAATTGGTGATCAGCGAAGGTCAATCCTGGGATGATGTAAGGCAAAATTGGAGTGCTATGATGAAAGGAAATGCTCTTGAAAGGATGAACCAGATATTGGATCTGAGCTACGTACATCTCCCTTATCAGCTGAAGACATGCCTTCTTTATGTTGGTATGTAACAAAATAGCAACAAAGATCTACATCAAATGTTGAGGAAATGGGTTGCAGAAGGTTTCGTAGAAAAGAGTACAAATGATGGGGTAGATGAAGATGTTGCAGAATTATACTTGAGGGCACTCAGAGGGATGTGTATGTTACAAGTAGATAAGGTAGGCTACTGCAACGGTGAAGTATTGCATTACAGAGTACACCCTATAATGCTTGATCTTATCAGAGTCAAGGCCGCAAAAGAGAATTTTATTCATGTAATTGATGGTTCAAAAAGTATGGGAGGGGATATCCATCGAGTCTCAGTCCACCACAATGATAAAGTGGATAAGCAAATTTTGGGAGCAATCGAGGAAGGGTCACTATCGCATGTTCGGTCAGTCTTTCTTCGTCGAAGCTCACTTGCGCCTTATTTTCTGGATCTTAAGTATGTCCGAGTGCTACACATTGAATATAAGTACTCTTCCATGGATGGCCTAGATCTCACCGGCATCAATACGTTGTCTCTCCTACGGTATTTGAAGGTTAGTTCTGTTGACGAGTCTATATATGAGCTTAAGCTACCTAGTAAAATTGGGGACCTCCAGGAATTGGAGACCATAGATCTGCATAATGCATCCCTGAAAAACTATCCATCAGATATAGTTAGTTTGCCATGGTTAAGGCATCTCATCTCGACAGGAAATAAAGTTGGTGTAGTATTACCTGATGAGATCGAGAGGTTAGAAACCCTGCGCACTCTAGTAGGCGTATGTTTGAATGGAAGGTCGGTGCATAATATTAAGGGCATCAGTAAGCTGACAAATTTGAGAGAACTTAAAATTATTTTGGATGGGACTATTGAATCGTCCACTGTGCAAATGAATGCCCTGCAGTCTTCCATCCCCATGCTTTCCAACCTAATGATCCTTGAAATCCAAAGAGAACATGTTATTAAGCTGGATGTCCAAGGCTTGGTTAGCAGGGCACTATTCCCTCAAGTATCTCTGATTTGGGAGCTCAATCTTTTGTGTTGCGAGTTTAAAATGTGCCCCAAGTGGATTGGTCAGCTCCACCATATATACAAGTTAACAATTACCGTGAGGGAGGTGGCTGAAAGTATCAGCATTGTTGCAAGGATGCCTTCACTTGCTTACTTAAATTTGCTTACTGATCTTTTGGATAGTAAGCAAAAGGAAGAAAGTGTAGTCATCCCTGGCGGTGGGGCATTCAAAAACCTCAAATACCTGGATTTTAACTGTAAAAATGTTTTAGTGATATTTGAAGTAGGGGCAATGCCAAAGCTAGAGGAGCTTAGCATAGCGCTTCGCTACCGCATGGCTCACCGATTCCTACCGGTTGGTA
>NW_021275081.1:0-3758 GCF_002162155.2 Triticum dicoccoides | reverse complement strand
AGCTCTGCCAAACAAAAACTTATATGAACTCATGACTTGAATGAGTCACACATACACCCCTCTATTCATCTAGATATCACCAACCTTATAGACATTGTCTACCATCCTATTGTTGTCTTTGGTCACGTACACCATGAGTCGTGTCATCTGTGAATGTGAATTGGATATTACTAACTCCGGTATCACCTCAACGCGGTCATGTGAATGATATCTTGATGGAAACTTTCAGTGTCACTTTGTTAGCCTAATATTAAGTATTCATATTAGTGAGCTGCAAGTTAATCTGATCTCTAATGCTCTATCACCTAGGCATGACCTTAACATCGACTGTTGACATTACCTTGTTCAACTAATTTATGTTCTTCAATCTCCATTTTCCTCGTCTATTGAGCACTAGTCGCACGTTCACGAAAGAGCATGTGTTGCTGACTGTACCCTAGCACCCGTTTTATCTTACCTGGTAATTCAGAAAAGAAAGATAAGTCATTTGTTGTTGCTACAATCTATGATATCTTTGTGATATAGTTATCACGTTTTAGAAAATATAAAAGCATGGCAACTCTCTCTGTTTTAGTTAAATATAGTTGCCATGTCTAATTTATGGTAGTTGCCGCGTGTAATCAAACCATAGTTGTCGTGTGTGATTAACTACTTGCCACATATGGTCAAACAATAATTGTCATGTGTGTTTACCTAGTTGCCACGTGTGGTTAATCACAGTTGCCATGTATGTTTACCTGATTGTCACGTACGCGCAACTGCAGCTGCCGTCTAGCAAACGAATCATAGTTTCCATGTGTGTTTACCTAGTTGCCATGTGCGCGCAACTGCAGTTGCCATCCAATAACGTACGACTGTGGTGTGGGCGAAAAGCAGTTCGCCCACACGCGCGTGGACTAGGTGGTGGCTGTGTGGGCAAAAACTAGTTCGCCCACACAGTGCAGCTGGCAACCGTGTGTTGTGTAGCGTGTGGGCGACCTCTCCAACGCCCACACACCGGCCTTGCCCTACGTGGCACGTGAAACTGCCTCGGTGTGTCAAGATTCATGCAAACTTAACTAGACGGTGATCCAGACATGTGGGCGAGTTGCAATGTTGGCACACGTGTGGGCGTAAGTGTTTTCGTTATTTTATTCGTGTCAGTTCAAAACAAATACTTCTTCTACATATATCACGCTAGAAGGGAGTTATTACTCACTTATTGGAACCCAACTCTGATTTGTTTTTTTTTCTCTTTGCACCATTAAGGTACGCACCGAAGCTGTGACCTAAAAAAAACTGCTTCCCTATTTAGTATTTTCATCTTGCATACGTGATCCATCTTATTAGGCTGTCCATCATGTACACATGATATGCACAATGCAGCTTCGCTGGGCAGTCAAAGCCGTTACGGCATCTACCTTTATTTAAGTATATAAAATAATGACTTACTGATGTCATTGCAGTTACTGTATGAACCGGACCTCTGTAGACAATGCTTAGAAGTTTGTAATGTGTACAAATAATTCCGATTCCCATGCTGCGTTGCCAAGCATTTTTATTTCTACAGGGAGCTGCGTTAATCTAGTCCGTTCATATTTATTAACTTTTGAGCAGTAAATCTCTGCCGTTCCTTACATGGACCTGCGTTAATCTAGTCCGTTCATATTTCTTAACTTTTGAGTGGTAAATCACTGCCATTCTTTTTCTATCTTTTTAAGTATATAATAGATAATTGCTTTGTTAATTGATTAATTATTTCCATCGACATCAAATTTATCTTGAACCCAGCAAACCTGCTTCATGACAATCGATGTTTATTTCGTAGTGGAGCACATTATTTTCCTTGCACAAGCATATGTGCTTGTATAATTCTATATATATATGGACCACTTCTATGTGTACTAATATTCAGTAGCACTTCCTTTTTAACCGTGTGTCATGTTTTGCAGATATTTCATAGTAATTGATGATCTATGAGATTCTGAAACAATGAATAATGAAACTTGGGATACTATTAAATTTGCTTTGCCAGGAAAAAACTGTGGTAGTAGAGTGATCACAACAACAAGGATTGATCATGTTGCTCGTGCCTGTTGCTATGATGAAATGAAATATATTCTTATGATGAATCCACTCAGCGACAATGACTCAAGAACACTATTCTTAAGCAGAATATTTGGTCCAAAGGAACCTTGCCCAGATGCACTTAAAGATATTTCAATTCATATTCTAAAAAGATGTGGTGGTTTGCCACTTGCTATCAATAGTATAGCAAATCTTCTAATTGGTGATCAGCGAAGGTCAATCCTGGGATGATGTAAGGCAAAATTGGAGTGCTATGATGAAAGGAAATGCTCTTGAAAGGATGAACCAGATATTGGATCTGAGCTACGTACATCTCCCTTATCAGCTGAAGACATGCCTTCTTTATGTTGGTATGTAACAAAATAGCAACAAAGATCTACATCAAATGTTGAGGAAATGGGTTGCAGAAGGTTTCGTAGAAAAGAGTACAAATGATGGGGTAGATGAAGATGTTGCAGAATTATACTTGAGGGCACTCAGAGGGATGTGTATGTTACAAGTAGATAAGGTAGGCTACTGCAACGGTGAAGTATTGCATTACAGAGTACACCCTATAATGCTTGATCTTATCAGAGTCAAGGCCGCAAAAGAGAATTTTATTCATGTAATTGATGGTTCAAAAAGTATGGGAGGGGATATCCATCGAGTCTCAGTCCACCACAATGATAAAGTGGATAAGCAAATTTTGGGAGCAATCGAGGAAGGGTCACTATCGCATGTTCGGTCAGTCTTTCTTCGTCGAAGCTCACTTGCGCCTTATTTTCTGGATCTTAAGTATGTCCGAGTGCTACACATTGAATATAAGTACTCTTCCATGGATGGCCTAGATCTCACCGGCATCAATACGTTGTCTCTCCTACGGTATTTGAAGGTTAGTTCTGTTGACGAGTCTATATATGAGCTTAAGCTACCTAGTAAAATTGGGGACCTCCAGGAATTGGAGACCATAGATCTGCATAATGCATCCCTGAAAAACTATCCATCAGATATAGTTAGTTTGCCATGGTTAAGGCATCTCATCTCGACAGGAAATAAAGTTGGTGTAGTATTACCTGATGAGATCGAGAGGTTAGAAACCCTGCGCACTCTAGTAGGCGTATGTTTGAATGGAAGGTCGGTGCATAATATTAAGGGCATCAGTAAGCTGACAAATTTGAGAGAACTTAAAATTATTTTGGATGGGACTATTGAATCGTCCACTGTGCAAATGAATGCCCTGCAGTCTTCCATCCCCATGCTTTCCAACCTAATGATCCTTGAAATCCAAAGAGAACATGTTATTAAGCTGGATGTCCAAGGCTTGGTTAGCAGGGCACTATTCCCTCAAGTATCTCTGATTTGGGAGCTCAATCTTTTGTGTTGCGAGTTTAAAATGTGCCCCAAGTGGATTGGTCAGCTCCACCATATATACAAGTTAACAATTACCGTGAGGGAGGTGGCTGAAAGTATCAGCATTGTTGCAAGGATGCCTTCACTTGCTTACTTAAATTTGCTTACTGATCTTTTGGATAGTAAGCAAAAGGAAGAAAGTGTAGTCATCCCTGGCGGTGGGGCATTCAAAAACCTCAAATACCTGGATTTTAACTGTAAAAATGTTTTAGTGATATTTGAAGTAGGGGCAATGCCAAAGCTAGAGGAGCTTAGCATAGCGCTTCGCTACCGCATGGCTCACCGATTCCTACCGGTTGGTA
>NW_021275080.1:0-1657 GCF_002162155.2 Triticum dicoccoides | reverse complement strand
ACCCCGACTCGATGTCACATCGATCTAGCCGGTAACACCTCATATCACTTTGCGGCCTCACGCACGGTATCCCCACGGGTGTCGCCTTACCTTTTCCCGGGACCGTTTGCGCCTTTTGGCTCACGTATATGATAGTGTCGCTAGCATCCATATGATAAGGAGCCCGGGCTGACATGACTAGTCGTAAACCCAAAGTGGCACAGACTTACAGGGACAGGCATCCATGACCCAGCTTCGAACGTGTCGGTCATCAGCAAGTGGGTCCGGGCTGTAGCACTGGGCTAGCAGGACTCTGGTAAACCGGGCTGTAGCGGGCTAACAGGACTCCGGTACTCAATGCGTGACATTTCCCCGAAGGGACAGACACAGGAACGAAGAAGGACACATGCCGGCCAGCCTAAGTGTTCCAGAGCAGTAGCAAGCTACCATGGGTCAGCGGTAACACTAGGAGACATTTCCCGGTAAGAGAGGCTACTAAAGATAAACAACTAGATAGTCAGATCCCACACATACCAAGCATTTCAATCATATACACAATATGCTCGATATGTGCAAATACAACGAAGCATCACAACATGACTCTACGACACAAGTACTTTATTTAAGGCTCAGGGAGCCATACATAACATACACAAAGGTACGGGTCTCACGACCCAACATACAAGTCATACAGTCATACAAACCAGCAGCGGAAGTAACTTGTCTGAGTACAGACAACTAGTAAAATAAAAGAGGCTTGGAAAGCCTGGCTATACTACGTGGTCCTTCACAAGCTCAGGGTCACCACCTGGGTCTTTAGCCTACTCGTTGATGTCAATGTCTACATAGAACCCATCAGAAGGGGTTGCAGCGTCTTCTGTAAAAATGTAAATTATAGCAACATGAGTACAGAGGTACTCAGCAAGACTTACATCAGATCCTACATACATGCATATTATCAAGAAGGGTTGGTGGAGTTATTGCAGCAAGCCAGCTTTGACTCTTGGCTAGACTATTCTACGATACTCCAACTTGAAATGGTTTTGCGCACACGAGTCCACTACTCACCACTTCAATACACTACCGAGGATCCGCCTCCGTCTTCCTACGGAAGAGCCATCCTCGGCACTCACACTTATCTTGAGGCTTTTAGCAGTTTCCATTTACTTGTCTATGAACTGTATAGGTAACCAAGTAGTCCTTTACCGCGGACGCGGCTATTCGAATAGATCATGTTAACCCTGTAGGGGTGTACTTCTTCATACATGTTTCCACCACTTAGCGTTTGCACACGACATGTGCTCGGCAGACTTCAAGCGAAAGCCGACGTGGGTGTAGACCACGACCTACCTAAACACTTAAGCCTCTAGTCCAGGTTTATCGCCTATCCAGGTTCCATCCGCAGGGAGTCCGGCCGAGGTTTCCCATACGGCCCCGAACGATGTGAACAGGGTTCCCGAGATACCTAACGGGTATTCGGTACACCGTGCCACGTACCTACCGCATCACAGCCCACCCCTACGGTCAGCGCTGTCCACGGCCTCCAGTAGGCTACAAACACCAGAAACTACTTGCAACTCCTGGACAGAGAGCTAGGGTGAATAAGAAGTCGAGCGGGGTCATATTTCAGGGCCCAATGCATGGTAGTAGCTGTATCTTAAATCACACATACAGATCT
>NW_021275079.1:0-1430 GCF_002162155.2 Triticum dicoccoides | reverse complement strand
AATTTAAGTGGTTAAATTACCTTGTTTTGATAGGTAAGTAAGGGGGGAAGCTATATTTATGTTGTTCTCCCTACAACAGTGTGCACATGCACTTTTTATGGCCTAGTTAGATCTATGTATGTTCGTGGTGTTGCATATGTTTGTGGTGTTGCATATGTGTTTGTGTTTGGAGGAGTACCGGTATTTGAAATTCGATAGTTGCCAATATTTTGCCGGAATGCTGATTCATTTCCGTTTCGGCGAGAATTTTGGCATTAAGCATTCTTTTTGGTCCTATTTTTAGGGAAAGTCATGCCAAATTTTTTCTTGGTTCTAAAATATCGTTTTGCTCTACCCCGCAGGCGACCATGGTCCGCATGATGACCGAAGGCATCGTGAATAGGTTTTTGAGGTCCGCGAAGGCCGAGATGCTTCAAAAGAACGAGATGGAGATAAGATGTCCGTGTCGAAGATGCAAGCTGAAGAGCCTTATTGTGGACCCGGAATCCAGGCAGGTGCGGGACCACCTGCTCTTGCATGGTTTCATGGATGGCTATCGGTGGCAAGGTGATGAAGATGACTACGAAGTCATCCATGGGGGCCGGGCAAGAAATGAGGAAGGGCAGCAAGACAACCACCGCGGCTCGGGCGGGCGAGAAGACGAAGAATCCCCAGGAGATGATCACGATGGTGATGCTGTACACAGTCATCATGTAGAAGATGCAGGACATGATGATGAGGAAGATGCCGGAGCAGTCGATGGGCATGATCATGAAGATGATGATGCCGGCGGAGCAGACGATGCTGGACCATCGATGGGCTAGGTGCAGGACCCTCATATTCAAGAGCTGCTTCTCAAGCAGACGGATAACGCAAGAGCTGCCGCCCGAGAGAAAGCCAAGATGGATCAACTTGAGTTAGACGCGGTTACTCCATTGTATGAAGGATGCAGGCCCAAGGATACCCGCCTGAAAGTAACGCTCATGGCTCTGGAGATGAAGGTAAAACACAAAATGACCGACGCATGCTTCGACGAGAACATGTCATTCTGGCACGAACGTCTTCCCGAGGGGAACAAGTGCCCGACCAGTTTGGAGGAGGCGAAGAAAATCGTGTGTCCTCTGGATTTACCGCACGTGAAATACCATGTGTGCATGAACAATTGCATGATTTATCGGGACGAGCACGCGGAGTCTACCATATGTCCGGTGTGCGGCGTCACTCGATACAAGAAGACGAAGAAAGCTCCTCGAAAAGTGGTGTGGTACTTTCCGATCACTCCTCGTCTGCAGCGGTATTTCGCGGACCCTAAGGTAGCAAAGCTCCTGCGTTGGCACGCGGATAGGGAGGAGAAGAAGCGAGAAGATGACGCAAATGATCCGGAGATAGATAAAAAAGACAAGATGCTGAGTCACCCTAAGGATGCGAGCCAGTGGCAAGCGTTGAACTTC
>NW_021275078.1:0-815 GCF_002162155.2 Triticum dicoccoides | reverse complement strand
AACCCTCGCAGTTTTGGCCGATTCTGGCCCTTTTCATGGACTATTACTCACCGTTTTGGGGTCCCGAAGCAATTTCCACAGTTATTGAACCCCAAGGTGCACTTACATGTCAGTCATCAACACTGGCAATTTTGGCCGATTCTGGCCCGTTTCATGGACTATTACTCACTGTTTTGGGGTCCCGGAGTGATTTCCACGATTAATGAACACTTGGGTGCGTTTATGTGTCGGTCATCAACACTCGCAGTTTTGGCCAATTCTGGCCCGTTTCTTGGATTATTACTCACTATTTTGAACTTGAAGGTGCGCTCAAGTGTCGGTCATCAACACTGTCAGTTTTGGCCGATTTTGGCCCGTTTCATGGACTATTACTCACTGCTTTGGGGTCTGGGAGTGATTTCCACGATTAATGAACACTGGAGTGCGTTTACGTGTTGTCATCAACACTGGCAGTTTTGGCCGATTCTGGCCCCTTTCATGGATTATTACTCACCGTTTTGGGCTCCCGAAGCGATTGCCTTAGTTATTGAACCCCAATGTGCGCTTATGTCTCGGTCATCAACACTGGCAGTTTTGGTCGATTCTGGCCCGTTTCATGGACTATTACTCACTGTTTTGGGGTCCCGGAGTGATTTCGTCGAATAATGAACCCTGGGGTGCGCTTACGTGTCGGTCATCAACACTCGCAGTTTTGGCCAATTCTGGTCCTTTTTTTGATTATTACTCACCGTTTTGGGGTCCCGAAGTGATTTCCATAGTTATTGAACCCCAAGGTGCGCTTATGTGTCGGTCATCAACACTGGTAGTTTTGGCCG
>NW_021275077.1:0-1557 GCF_002162155.2 Triticum dicoccoides | reverse complement strand
AAGGTAGGAACAACACATACATATGGCTCAATCAACTCCTACACATGCTAGTGGGTTTCATCTAGTTACTGTGGCAATGACAGGTCATGCAGAGGAAGTGGGTTCAACTACCGTAGCACACAGCAGTTTGAAACGCGTTGTCTTAATGCAGTAAAAGAGAGCAGGAGCGAGAACATGGGATTGTATCGATATGATCAAATGGTTGGTTGCTTGCCTGATGGTTCGATGCACTGATACGGTTCTTCGTTAGGGTAATCACGATACTCCTCGGAGGCAGATCCTGCCGCAAAGAACACCGATACACAACCATCACCAAACAATGTGCAACAATATGATGTATGCATGAAACATAGCAATATGAGTGTGTTGGGCTAATGCAGCTAAGACCAGAAGGGTTTGAACCAATTTGAATCAAAGATTCAAATTTCAAACTCAAACATGGCCCTTTAAAGTGTTTTACCTTGTTCTGCATTAAACATCAAGTTAACTTGTTTAATCATGCATGAAAATAGTACAGATGGATAGATTGGATTTTTCTGATCATTTTTCATATATAATTTGTCTGATTTGGAGTTACAGAATAAAAGTTATGAATTTTTGAAGTTTAAATTATATTTTGGAATTTCCTATATTAGAATAATTCCAGAAAATCAATTATTGCATCAGCCTGACGTCAGTGTGACGTCAGCAGGTCAACGGAACACGTCCGGGTCAAACCTGACAGTGGGTCCCGCATGTCAGGGTGATTAAATTAATTAAAGTTTAATTAAAACTAAACCTGTTTAATTAACAGGGCTAGGCCCCACCTGTCATTGACTCAGGGGAGTCAACCAGGGCCCACCCGTGGTCAAACCCGGGTCAGCTGCACCGGCGTTTAGCCGCCGGCGAGCCCGACGCGGCGGCGGAAGTGGTTTTGGCCGTTTCGGCCACCAAATGGGTCGCGGAGACCACCGGAGTGGAGCTGAGGACAAGCCGCTGCTCTTGGTGGAGTCCGTTGGAGTCGGGGTGGCCGGAGTTGGCGCCGGCGACGACTTTGGCGGCCACCGGGGTTCGGCCGAAGACGAACTTGACGCTAGAGGGGTCGGTGAGGCTCGGGGAGTGGCTAGCTAGGTGCTAAGTGACACGGTGAGCATGATGGACACCGTGGAGTGGTCGGAGGGTAACCGGGAGCACGTCGGCGATGAGCTCCACGGCGGTGGGTGCGGTTGAGCTCCGGGAGGTCGCTACACGGCTCGGGAGCAAGAACGGAAGGAAGGGGAAGATGGCTAAGCTCACAGTGAGTGCGACGAAGCCCTTGGTGTGGCCCGAGATGGACCGGAGCGACGACGGCGTTGAAGGGGATCTCCGGCGACGGCGGTTCGGGCGAGGTCGTTGCGGTGGACTCGGGCGTTGCGAGCGCTCGGGGCTCGGCTTGCTCGATGGAGTGGACAGCGGCGGAGCTCCTGGACACGATGAGAGGACGCACGGGCGGCGGGGAGCACGGCTACGACGAAGGCACGGCGATGGTGGCGTCGGTCATGGCGGGGGAGCGCGAGGGGGAGGAGCTGGAGAGGAGAG
>NW_021275076.1:0-1172 GCF_002162155.2 Triticum dicoccoides | reverse complement strand
TTGGAAAAATGGTGTAATACAAACACTCCAGTCACTAACAACAGGTTCCGTTTCCACCGGTACCTTGACCATGATTGGTATGCTCACTAGCTAGGGTGGGTGCTGGCTGGAAACGATCTAGGTCCAGGCACATAGGCGCGCTACCATATAAATAGGGGTTGCAGAGAGATAGAGCAGCCACCTTCAACAAAATACATCCACCGATCATCCCCTTAATTTGCATCAACAAACAGCTTGCGTAAGGAGAAACCAAGGCTAGCTATGGCGTCCAAAACTCAGCTCTTTACCTGCTCGTTGCATTCTTCTTCTTCTTCCTTGTGGCTTCTCAGGTTGATGCTGGTAGAAAACTAGGTGACTCTCTCTCTCTCTCTCTTTCTCTCTCTCTCTCTCTCTCTCTCTCTCTCTCTCTCTCTCTCTCTCACACACACACACACACGCACGCACACACGCGCGCGCGCGCGCACACACACAGAGAGTTTTTAGCACACAAATAATATAGTGAAATATGTCTGCTTTTCAGCTGATGATTACACAGGACTTCCACCTATTCCACCTTCCTACGGCGGCATACCACCACCAGCACCACGACCCTAGGCCGGAGTTTGCATCGTATGATGGAGGGGTTTACAATTATACACATACATATACATATCTGAAAAATAATGTCTGAGTATATATATCGGGTACGACCAAACATATACATATAAACTCCTACTAGAAATAAACAATATGTACTACATGGGTATGTCAACACATGTATTGTACCTGCTATGTATGTACCTACATGTTAAGAAAACATATGTACTTCTCCATATGTGTGCCTTTCATACCGGCCATTACCCTGGCGGCCTGGCCTACGGTCATGGCTATGTATATCTCTCTATCTTGGCTTTCATAATAACTACTCTCTCCATCCCATATAATGTAAGACGTCTTACATTATGGGACGGAGGAAGTACTGATCAGTCTGCTGCGTGATCTTGTTGGTACTGGTGTGTTGTGCAGTCGATGCTATGAGTTTGTAACAAGTATTGTAAAGATTGACCAGAGTTGACTCTTGCGTGAGTGGAGACCGATTGGTTGCACCTGAACATCGGTTTTGTCACCCTGTGGAAAAAAGCTGACCTTCCAAAACTAAAGATGAGACGAGTAATAAACATATTTGACCACTA
>NW_021275075.1:0-1099 GCF_002162155.2 Triticum dicoccoides | reverse complement strand
AATACCCGTTAGGTATCTCGGGAACCCTGTTCACATCGTTCGGGGCCGTATGGGAAACCTCGGCCGGACTCCCTGCGGATGGAACCTGGATAGGCGATAAACCTGGACTGGAGGCTTAGGTGATTAGGTAGGTCGTGGCCGACACCCACGTTGGGCTTCCGCTTGAAGGTTGCCGAGTACATGTCGTGTAAACGACGGTAAGTGGTGAGAGCGTGTATGAAGAAGTACACCCCTGCAGGGTTAACATGATCTATTCGAATAGCCGCGTCCGCGGTAAAGGACTACTTGGTTGCTTATACAGTTCATAGACAAGTAAATGGAAACTGTTAAAAGCCTCAAGATAAGTGTGAGTGCCGAGGATGGCTCTTTCGTAGGAAGACGGAGGCGGATCCTCGGTAGTGTATTGAATTGGTGAGTAGTGGACTCGTGTGCGCAAAACCATTTCAAGTTGGAGTATCGTAGGATAGTCTAGCCAAGAGTCAAAGCTAGCTTGCTGCAATAACTCCACCAACCCTTCTTGATAACATGCATGTATGTAGGATCTGATGTAAGTCTTGCTGAGTACCTTTGTACTCATGTTGCTATAATCTACATTTTTACAGAAGACACTGCAACCCCTTCTGATGGGTTCTATGTAGACGTTGACATCAACGAGTAGGCTAAAGACCCAGGTGGTGAACCTGAGCTTGTGAAGGACCACGTAGTATAGTTAGGCTTTCCAAGCCTCTTTTATTTTACTAGTTGTCTGTACTCAGACAAGTTACTTCCGCTGCTGGTTTGTATGACTGTATGACTTGTATGTTGGGTCGTGAGACCCGTACCTGTGTGTATGTTATGTATGGCTCCCTGAGCCTTAAATAAAGTACTTGTGTCGTAGAGTCATGTTGTGATGCTTCGTTGTATTTGCACATATCGAGCATATTGTGTGTATGATTGAAATGCTTGGTATGTGTGGGATCTGACTATCTAGTTGTTTATCTTTAGTAGCCTCTCTTACCGGGAAATGTCTCCTAGTGTTACCGCTGAGCCATGGTAGCTTGCTACTGCTCTGGAACACTTAGGCTAGCCGGCATGTGTCCTTCTTCGTTCCTGTGTCTGT
>NW_021275074.1:0-1398 GCF_002162155.2 Triticum dicoccoides | reverse complement strand
ATGCACTTTTAAAGCTCAAACCCAACCGAACTTGGAAATAGATAAACCTGTTAAGCGGCCTGTAACTATAAAACGCCATGGCAAGAAAATATTTTTAAAGCTCCACCCCAGCACAAAAAAATAATCTAAAACCAGCCGCCCAACGTAATCTAATTAGCGATGTCAAACAAGAGAAAATGTGGGCTCTAGATAAGATGATTTTGTACTCAAAAAATATATGGCCATACTTTTTTCTTTTGCGCCAAGGGAACATCATAGCCAGTTTACGTTAAAGTACAAACTGGACATTTATAAAAGTAGTACCACTATGGAAATGCAAAGAATGACGTTTCTGTATTGGGTCATTTCTAAAATGATAGTACTTGCAACCCTTAAATGTCAGAAAAAGTGTAGGAAGACTATTATGAAACTCCATGGTACATACACTTTTTTAAGCCCTCGCGATACTCTAGATAAGCTATAATATTATCCGCTAATTGTGTTGATGCGTCCTAATTGTAGCGACAAAGATTTAGTTAATAATATTAAATAAATTGAATATATAAGATAAGAGCTGGACTGAGAAAGATCAAGCAAGCAGGATTAGTAGTTGGCTGCAGAATCGTGAATGTGACAGATTAGTTCCAGTTAGAAAAAGGACCAAGAAAAAAAATCATGTTTATATTACCTAAATCAGAAGGGACTTAAAAACCTTAATCAGTAGCAAACTACACATGCAAAATATTATTTGAAGATAAAGCACTAATATTTCCGATATGGACATAGGAGTAAGAAACATGTACAGATTAATAAAAAGGTGGGCACAAACTCCATACATAGAGAAGCTATATAGAAAGGACAACTAGAAGAGACGGAGAAATAATAAACCAAAAAGAAAAATATAATAGATGTGTTGACATGCATGTGTTGCTTATGTAGTTTTGTCGAAGGCCAAAAAGGAAATATGCATTAGATACACTAGTCATTAACCCGTGCCACTGCATGGGCTAGTTATTCAAAAACATATAAAAATAAAGTATTGATAGCATTTATTATATACTAATTTTTACACATCCTTTGTTTTTCTTGCCAGGGAAATATATTAAAATTTTGCATGAGAACTATTGCCAATCGAAAATATGTTGGTTGGACAATTGCAAGAACAATTATAATGAATAATTTGACTTTGATCAATCATTGTGGAAATAGATAAGTAATTCATGGATCAAAATATATGTATGCGACTCGCCAAACCGCAAATAACAACATCTTCATAGTTGCACTAATGCACCAATTAGAATCTGGTCCTATTAAAATTGAAAATAGATTTCTTATGTCCCTGTAGGCAACATTCTAATGGGGAATTTGACATCCAAACTTATCCTATTTTGTGTATTGTATGGGCCTTAATAAGTATGC
>NW_021275073.1:0-1467 GCF_002162155.2 Triticum dicoccoides | reverse complement strand
GGATATTGCGAATATAAGATGAAAGCTTTATTGATCAAGGTGGGGTTCTGTGACGTCTTGGTCTGGTCGTTGGACACAAACGAAGTACGCGAAGTTGCAGCTATGGCGAACTTTTAATCTAAACAAAACCCAAAGTCTAAACGACGCCCTAAGGGCTGTATATATGGAGGAAGAGGGGGGGGGGAATTTCGTGGCCCTTGAGGGTGGGGTCCGAAACCAACCCTAACTCTTGTTTCCCCACACATACGGACTCTAAAAATAGCCTATACTTAAGTATTTCGAAATTACATGGGCCTGGCCCATTAATAAGGTGACGCAGCACCTAGAATAGCCTATGGACGAATATTATGAAGTGGCATCTTGTATATTTCGTCCAAGGCTTCATGCACTCCTTATGGCGGCTTCAAAGTCCTGAAATCATCACTTGTAACTCCGTTCTTGATCCCCTTGCGCATGCCATCAACTCCATGCGTGTTCTTGCTGATAGAGGCAAAGGTGTCCCGTCTTTCGATGAGATGGTGGATTTCGCTTTGGTGGAAGTCGACTTTGACGATCCGACTACGAACGTGCGAGGACGTCGCGCCTTAGCAAACGCTAAACCAACTCCGAGAGGTTATTGACCCCGCCGGAGCACGATCAACCTGACCACGAGGGTCTGTTTCCTGCGAGCAAACGAAGAACAAGCAAGAAACTGAGATTGCAATCTGGATATTGCGAATATAAGATGAAAACTTTATTGATCAAGGTGGGGTTCTGTGACGCCTTTGTCTGGTCGTTGAACACAAACGAAGTACGCGAAGTTGCAGCTATGGCGAAGTTTTAATCTAAACAAAACCCAAAGTCTAAACGATGCCCTAAGGGCTGTATATATGGAGGAAGAGGGGGGGAATTTCGTGGCCCTTGGTGGAGGGGTCCGAAATCAACCCTATCTCTTGTTTCCCCACACATACCGACTCTAAAAATAGCCTATACTTATGTATTTCGAAATTACATGGGCCTGGCCCAATAATAAGGTGACGCAGCACCTAAAATAGCCTCGGGACGAAATTTATGAAGTGGCATCTTGTATATTTCGTCCAAGGCTTCATGCACCCATTATGGTGGCTTCAAAGTCCTGAAATCATCACTTGTAACTCCGTTCTTGTTTCCCTTGCGCATGCCATCATCTCCATGCTTGTTCTTGCTCCAATGTTCATCCTTCTCCAAGCTAGGCCCTTCATTTGTAAGCAAAACAAATGTATCCAATTTAGGCAGCATCATATTCTCATGAACATTAGAATCATTACCAAGAAACGAAAGTACCTGGTAATTTAGTTGGCGTGCACGAGCTCTAGTAATTGGTCCAGTGTGTATAGCAGCAGGGGCTGTGGGTGTAACAATTGTATTGATGTCCTCATCATCCTCCCCTTCTTGAAATGAAGTCGTCCTCGACGGAAGTTCATCTTCCTCACCCAAATAAGGCTTCAA
>NW_021275072.1:0-1393 GCF_002162155.2 Triticum dicoccoides | reverse complement strand
CTTTTTTTTTCCGAAACCTACTCCGGCAAGGAAACACGAATCGGAATCTAGATGGATCTCGAAAACAAACCTAATATGACAAGAACTCGGATTGGTGGTGGATATATGGTGGTAGATGGCAGCGGTGGTGGTATATGACAGCTGTGGTGGTATATGGATACGGATTCGAAGCGGTGGCGGATAAGCGGTGGTGGTAGATGGCAGGGGTGATGATGATGGTGCGGCGGCGGCGTGACAACTTATGACCAGAACTCGAAACTCTAAAAGACTAGACTCTAAGACCAGCAACTAGACACGACGATGCAACCGCAAATTCAACAAAGCAAAACCCTAAAAAGATTATGCAAAGGCTCAGATTGGTTCGGATATGATGAACTAACCCTAAATTTTTTTTTGTGGCTTTTTCGTGGACTATAGGTATGAAGAGCAGACTCGATCTAAACTACTAAAAAACTGTAAAATCTCACCGAGCAACCTGGAAATCTGATACCACTTGATAGAGGCAAAGGTGTCCCGTCTTTCGATGAGATGGTGGATTTCACTTTGGTGGAAGTTGACTTTGACGATCCGACTACGAACGTGCGAGGACGTCGCGCCTTAGCAATCGCTAAACCAACTCCGAGAGGTTATTGACCACGCCGGAGCACGATCAACCTGACCACGAGGGTCTGTTTCCTGCGAGCAAACGAAGAACAAGCAAGAAACTAAGATTGCAATCTGGATATTGCGAATATAAGATGAAAGCTTTATTGATCAAGGTGGGGTTCTGTGACGCCTTTGTCTGGTCGTTGAACACAAACGAAGTACGCGAAGTTGCAGCTATGGCGAACTTTTAATCTAAACAAAACCCAAAGTCTAAACGATGCCCTAAGGGCTGTATATATGGAGGAAGAGGGGGGAATTTCGTGGCCCTTGGTGGAGGAGTCCGAAATCAACCCTATCTCTTGTTTCCCCACACATACGGACTCTAAAAATAGCCTATACTTATCTATTTCGAAATTACATGGGCCTGGCCCAATAATAAGGTGACGCAGCACCTAAAATAGCCTCGGGACGAAATTTATGAAGTGGCATCTTGTATATTTCGTCCAAGGCTTCATGCACCCATTATGGTGGCTTCAAAGTCCTGAAATCATCACTTGTAACTCCGTTCTTGTTCCCCTTGCGCATGCCATCATCTCCATGCTTGTTCTTGCTCCAATGTTCATCCTTCTCCAAGCTAGGCCCTTCATTTATAAGCAAAACAAATGTATCCAATTTAGGCAGCATCATATTCTCATGAACATTAGAATCATTACCAAGAAACGAAAGTACCTGGTAATTTAGTTGGCGTGCACGAGCTCTAGTAATTGGTCCAGTATGTATAGCAGCAGGGGCTGTGGGTGTAACAATT
>NW_021275071.1:0-1376 GCF_002162155.2 Triticum dicoccoides | reverse complement strand
TGGTCTTGAGCTTCATTCAGATCAACATGATTAGCCTGACCATGACCATAAGGTCTGGCATTATTGTTATGGGGCTGATTGTTACGGCCAGTTGAAGGTAGAGCCAGCTGGCTCTTTTTCTGAGTGCACTCTTTAGCAAGGTGGCCGGGGCGGCCACATCTGAAGCACAGACCATCATTGGGATCGGGAGCAGGAGCTTGGGATGGTACATCTCGAAGAGGCTGCCTCTCTGGTGGAGGAGGCAGACGAGGTGCAGCATAGGACTGTCTTGGTGTAGGTGCGGTTGGACGATACATGCTGTGGGGAATCCATATCCGACGCTTCTGCGCTGACGGGCCCGAAGATGGGCCAGCGTCACGGCTACGCCTGAGGGATCCCTGGTGTTCCTGAAGACCAGTCTCAACCTGAATAGCCTTGTTCACCAAGGTGGCGAAGTCGGCAAAGTCATGAACGAGCAGTGCTAGCTTGATATCAGGGTGAAGTCCATCACGAAACTTCTCTTGCTTACGAGCATCAGTTGCAATGTCTTCTTCAGCATAACGTGACAATTCCAAGAATTCCCGCTGATAAGCATCTACAGACTTGTTGCCTTGGGTGAGGTTACGGAACTCGCGCTTCTTCCTGTCCATGATTCCCTGAGGAATGAAGCGGGCACGGAAAGCGGCTTGGAAATCTGGCCAAGTGATGAGCGTTCCAGCAGGTAGGGTACGCCTGTGGCTGTCCCACCATTGAGCAGCAGGACCCTTCAGAAAGAAAGATGCGAAGGTGACATAGCTGGCAGGGGCAACACTAGCAGACTCCATTTCATATGTGATGTCACGGAGCCAGTCATCAGCATCAAGGGGCTGAGTTGAGCTGCGGTAGATTGATGGGTTGAGGCGCATGAAGTCCTGCAGAGTTACTCGGGTTGGATGTTGATTCATGTTCGGACGAGGAAACTGAGCCATCATTCCTTCCATGAATTGGCGATTCAACTCAAACTGTTGCATCATTCCAGCAAAGAATTCAGGCGGTGGTGGGTCGTTGGCACCACAGCCACGACCAGCGGGTCTAACCATCCTGCTAACATGTAACAGGGGTAGTTCAGCATTGAGCATTTGCAAAGATAAGGATCATTCATGATGAAAACATGCATAATGAAGGAGGTACGATGGATTCCACTCCGTAGTCAACACGACAGGGTGTGCACTACTCAAAAAGTTATTCTAAGGAATAACTATGGCTTCATCCAACTTCGGGGTGAATGTGGTCACGGGATCCTAATGTTAGTAAATTCATTTAACCCGAGTAGAAGAGAGTTCAGAGTCCCAGAGTATAGACGAGGAGTAAAAGATGCTAATACCACCCAATAGCAACGTGGGCCCGTAAGCCACACA
>NW_021275070.1:0-1152 GCF_002162155.2 Triticum dicoccoides | reverse complement strand
GCGGCGTGACAACTTATGACCAGAACTCGAAACTCTAAAAGACTAGACTCTAAGACCAGCAACTAGACACGACGATGCAACCGCAAATTCAACAAAGCAAAACCCTAAAAAGATTATGCAAAGGCTCAGATTGGTTCGGATATGATGAACTAACCCTAATTTTTTTTGTGGCTTTTTCGTGGACTGTAGGTATGAAGAACAGACTCGATCTAAACTACGAAAAACTGTAAAATCTCACCGAGCAACCTGGAAATCTGATACCACTTGATAGAGGCGGAGGTGTCCCGTCTTTCGATGAGATGATGGATTTCGCTTTGGTGGAAGTCGACTTTGACGATCCGACTACGAACGTGCGAGGACGTCGCGCCTTAGCAATCGCTAAACCAACTCCGAGAGGTTATTGACCACGCCAGAGCACGATCAACCTGACCACGAGGGTCTGTTTCCTGCGAGCAAACGAAGAACAAGCAATAAACTGAGATTGCAATCTGGATATTGCGAATATAAGATGAAAGCTTTATTGATCAAGGTGGGGTTCTGTGACGCCTTTGTCTGGTCGTTGAACACAAACGAAGTACGCGAAGTTCAGCTATGGCGAACTTTTAATCTAAACAAAACCCAAAGTCTAAACGGTGCCCTAAGGGCTGTATATATGGAGGAAGAGAGGGGGAATTTCGTGGCCCTTGGTGGAGGTGTCCGAAATCAACCCTATCTCTTGTTTCCCCACACATACGGACTCTAAAAATAGCCTATACTTATGTATTTCGAAATTACATGGGCCTGGCCCAATAATAAGGTGACGCAGCACCTAAAATAGCCTCGGGATGAAATTTATGAAGTGGCATCTTGTATATTTCGTCCAAGGCTTCATGCACCCATTATGGTGGCTTCAAAGTCCTGAAATCATCACTTGTAACTCCGTTCTTGTTCCCCTTGCGCATGCCATCATCTCCATGCTTGTTCTTGCTCCAATGTTCATCCTTCTCCAAGCTAGGCCCTTCATTTGTAAGCAAAACAAATGTATCCAATTTAGGCAGCATCATATTCTCATGAACATTAGAATCATTACCAAGAAACGAAAGTACCTGGTAATTTAGTTGGCGTGCGCGAGCTCTAGTAATTGGTCCAGTATGTATAGCAGCAGGGCCTGTG
>NW_021275069.1:0-1086 GCF_002162155.2 Triticum dicoccoides | reverse complement strand
GAACATCATTATGTTGATCATATCTACTATATGATTCACGCTCGACCTTTCGGTCTCCGTGTTCCGAGGCCATATCTGCATATGCTAGGCTCGTCAAGTTTAACCTGAGTATTCTGCGTGCGCAACTGTTTTGCACCCGTTGTATTTGAACGTAGAGCCTATCACACCCGATCATCACGTGGTGTCTCAGCACGAAGAACTTTTGCAACGGTGCATACTCAGGGAGAACACTTCTTGATAATTTAGTGAGAGATCATCTTATAATGCTACCGTCAATCAAAGCAAGATAAGATGCATAAAAAGATAAACATCACATGCAATCAATATAAGTGATATGATATGGCCATCATTATCTTGTGCTTGTGATCTCCATCTCCGAAGCACCGTCATGATCACCATCGTCACCGGCGCGACACCTTGATCTCCATCGTAGCATAGTTGTCGTCTCGCCAATCTTATGCTTCCACGACTATCACTACCGTTTAGTAATAAAGTAAAGCATTACATCGCGATTGCATTGCATACAATAAAGCGACAACCATATGGCTCCTGCCAGTTGCCGATAACTTGGTTACAAAACATGATCATCTCATACAATAAAATTCAACATCATGCCTTGACCATATCACATCACAACATGCCCTGCAAAAACAAGTTAGACGTCCTCTACTTTGTTGTTGCATGTTTTACGTGGCTGCTACGGGCTTAAGTAAGAACCAATCTCACCTACGCATCAAAACCACAACGATAGTTTGTCAAATAGACTCCATTTTAACCTTCGCAAGGACCGGGCGTAGCCATACTTGGTTCAACTAAAGTTGGAGAGGCAGTCGCCCGCAAGCCATCTCTGTGCAAAGCACGTCGAGGGAACCGGTCTCGCGTAAGCGTACGCGTAAGGTTGGTCCGGGTCGTCTCGTCCAACAATACCGCTGAACCAAAATATGACATGCTGGTAGGCAGTATGACTTGTATCGTCCACAACTCACTTGTGTTCTACTCGTGCATATAACATCAACATCATTAACCTAGGCTCTGATACCACTGTTGGGTTTCGTAGTAATTTCAAAAATTTTCCTACGCGCACAC
>NW_021275068.1:0-2242 GCF_002162155.2 Triticum dicoccoides | reverse complement strand
ATCCCCTGCCTTGTGGACACCTCGGGAGTCCCCCAACCTAATCTTTGCACTATAAATTCCAAAATATTCCCCCAACATCAGAGGCATCCACAAAAAATACTTTTTCGCCGCCGCAAGCCTCTGTTCCCATGAGAGCCCATCTTAGGGCCTTTTTTGGCACCCTGCCGGAGGAGGATTAGATCACGAAAGCCCTCTACATCAACCTTGCTGCCCTTCCGATGAAGCGTGAGTAGTTTACCATAGACCTAAGGGTCCATAGCTAGTAGCTAGATGGCCTCTTCTCTCTCATTGATGTTCAATACAATGTTCTCCTCAATGTTCTTGGAGTTCTATCCGATTTAATATTCTTTTGCGGTGTGTTTGTCGAGATCCGACGAATTGTGGATTTATGATCAGATTATCTATGAATATTATTTGAGTCTTCTATGAACTCTTTTATGCATGATTAAATATCTTTGTATTTCTCTTCAAATTATCGGTTTGGTTTGGCCAACTAGATTTGTTCTTCTTACAATGGGAGAGGTGCTTAGTTTTGGGTTCAATCTTGCGGTGTCCTCACCCATTGACATTAATAGGGCTAGCGAGGCACGTATTGTATTGTTTCCATCAAGGACAAAAATATGGGGTTTATATCATATTGCTTGAGTTTATCCCTCTACATCATGTTATATTACTTAAGGCGTTAGTCCGTCCTTATGAACTTGATACTCTACTAAATGCATGCTGGATAGCGGTCGACGTGTGGAGTAATAGTAGTAGATGCAGGCAGGGGCCGGTCTACTTGTCACGGACATGATGCCATATTCATGATCTTTGCCTTAGATATCGTCATAATTACGCGCTTTTCTATCAATTCCTCCATAGTAATTTGTTTGCCCACCGTATGTTTTCTTTCAAGAAAGAAGCCTCTAGTGAAACCTATGGCCCCTGGTGTCAGTGTCAAAACCGGTAGATCTCGGGCAGGGGGTCCCGAACTGTGTGTCTAAGGTTTGAAGGTAACAGGATGTAGGGGACACGATGTTTACCCAGGTTTGGGCCCTCTTAATGGAGGTTACAAGAGTTGATCTACCTCGAGATCGTAATGGCTAAACCCTAGATGTCTAGCCTGTATGATTTGTTGTTGCCTCTACGGACTAAACCCTCTGGTTTATATAGACACTAGAGGGGGCTAGGGTTGTACAGAGTCGGCTTATAGAGAAAGGAAACTACACAGCCGGACGCCAAGCTTGCCATCCACGCAAAGGAGAGTCCCATCCGGACATGGGGGAAGGCCTTCTATCTTGTATCTTCCCGGCCCATCAGTACGACCCACATCACATAGCCCGGCCATCCGAGGACCCCTTAATCCAGGACTCCCTTAGTAGCCCCTGAACTTGCCTTCAATGACGATGTAGTATCCGGCTTTGCAAGGCGGGTTCTTCATTATACTTCGGATCGATGATAGTTTGGCTCCTCATTGAATATCATATTCTATTGATTCTTTGCTATCGTCGCCTCGGCTTCCATGTGTGAAAACGAATGCGAACAGTCTAGGTGTTTTTTTACAAATAACCCCTTGACCGCGCAGGGAAGGAGTCTATTTAAGGAGATTAGATCTCAGACGTCATTCCATACCATGCGGAAATCATTAGAACTCGCCATAGGAAATTGTCCAAACATGGCAGGCGTTCCTAGCTCTTCCTCATGTCCCCATGACCCTCAAAAAGGCGATTGGGAAAGCTGCTTGGTGTCCCGCGCCCATCTGACCAAACTTCAGTCGCAGGGATATCTTCCTCCCGCGGATCTTGTTTCTGTTCGGGCTGGATTAACTTCCCTTAATGGTGAAGCCTTGGCGGAGAATTTCCCCAATCCTTCTAAAGAGGAGCGGTTGTGCTTCGTATCCTTCCTTTTGAGAGGCATAGAATTCCCTATCCACCCTTTCCTTAGAGGTCTCCTGGAGTAATGCGGCCTCCAACTGCACAATCTGACGCCAGGCTCTATCCTGCATATCGCGGGCTTCGTTGCTCTTTGCGAGCTGTTCCTAGGCTGTGAGGCTCATTTTGAGCTATGGCGGAAATTTTTCTGCCTCGTCCCCCGCTCCCAAAAGGGATATATATTCGAGGTGGGTGGCGCCTAAGTATGGCGCATAGCTGGGACAGGATACCCGTTCGGCACTCTGAAGAAGGCATCCGAAGAGTGGCCCTCGGAATGGTTTTATATTGAAGACAACGTTCTTCCGGACCCAATCTGGCGCGGCCTTCCC